>NC_068361.1:18785651-18875651 GCF_020536995.1 Dreissena polymorpha | reverse complement strand
TCATACCACCGCATTGATATCTGCCTGATATAACGTTGTCTGATATATTTTTTATTATCATGGTCAACAGGAAATTCTTATATCAGTCAATGTTTGGAGTTACGTGGAATTTGAAATAAGTCAACAATTTCTATCAACATGAATCAGGTTCAACAAAACAAACAATTTCATAACAAGAACGCAAATATTTTATTCCAGTTGAAAGTCATAAATCACAAAAACGTTATTTTCTTTAAAAAACCATCACAGCCCGCACTACAGAAGTTAAATGACGTCATCAATGGGACAATAAATCTTAAATATCGATATAGTCATTGCACCCCCAAGTATTGCACAAAAAGTCAGACAAATGATAACTGCTTGCTAATCCTCAACAAGCAAACGATTAAACACGCTTATGTCATTATGAACGCCATCATTAAAATATCATTTTCAATACACATCTCTAAAAGGGCGTCTGCAAACTATTCGGTGAAGTGTTTTCTTCGATTAAATTTGTCGCGTCAGTCCATTCCTGTTCTCCAATTCAAGACTTTTATAATTGAAGCGAGTGTACTCTTCCCATTTGTAGTGCAAACAACGTTTTTTTATCTATGCGCTGTTTAAATTAAGCGATCATTCGTGTCGTCTTTTCGAACGCGGTTGCTATGTGTATGTCAACGTGTAAAAGCCGGTTCAGCAAAATCAGCGGGGATCCGTACATTTCAAATATATTAATGGATTGTTTTTTAGATTTTTAGGAAAATGTGGTATGATAAACAGGAAAACAGGTTACTGTTCCATCGTTTTGTAATATATCAGGCTCGACACGAATAAAATAACGGCTCGGCAAAACTCGCCGTTATATTATTGTAAGTATCGCCTGATATATTACAAAATGATGCGACAGTAACCTGTTATTCTCTATGTATACTAGCCGTCTTCCGGGCGTTTTTTACGGAACGCTGTCATATATTGAGCCGATTTTTTTGGGTTTTGAGTCATTTTCATTACCTACAGATGATGTGTAATAATCGTTTGGGATCATTGCCTTTTGGCAAAGCTATGGGCCTAAAAACTTTTCTTGATAAGAACTGTTTTCCGGAAGGTTTTTACGCAACGCTTACATATATTGAGCTTCTTTTTGGTATTTGAGTCTACCCACATAACGTACAAATGAAGTATGAGTATTGTTGACTGCTACAATGCGCAGTCGGGCGCATTTTGTTCACAAACGCAGCTCTTGTTGCCTCTAAAGGACATATTGCTTTCCCCTGAATATCGGTATCCTTTCATGACTCTATCGACAAAAGATCTGTCTTCACAGTACAAACTGTGTTGGTTATGTCAAACTTCACTGAAACTAGTTTTAGGTTGTCGTTTATCAAATTATCGAGTTTTTATAGTGTATTGAACAACATTATCGCTTATTAGGTTTGTTTTATTTGAAAATCCACGTCTCAGGATCAATTGACTTTTTCAATATACTGCATGTTTGACTTAACCGAAGAGAACTCAAACAAGTTTTCGATATTAAAAATAATTGTTTTTCATATATTCACTTTCAGCATGCAGACATATCTACATAGCTCACTGTATACCTGGACAGCAGCGGTGTCGTGACTCCCCCGATAGTATCATGTGTACAGATTGTGAAGATCCTTACTATTCCGGGGGATATGATCAAGGTTGTTTAAGTAAGTTGCGAATACACGGCATTAAACGTTGGTTCCGCATAGGAGAAAGATATCAAACTCGAATAAGTATGTTTATATGCAATATTTTATTATTGTGTATGCTGCTTCGGGATTTAAAATGGTTCAAGAAAGCCGACAAATACAAAACGTGTGATGCTAGTATTAGAATAAGTAGTAGAAGAAGTAGAAGGAGTAATATAAGTATTAGTAATAGTAGTAGTAGTAGAAGTAGTAGTAAGAGTAATATAAGTAGTAGTAATATAAGAAGTAGTAGTATTAGTAGTAGTAGTGGTGGTGGTGGTGGTGGTGGTGGTGGTGGTGGTGGTGGTGGTGGTGGTGGTGGTGGTGGTGATGGTGGTAGTGGTGGTAGTGGTGGTGGTGGTGGTAGTGGTGGTGGTGGTGGTGGTGGTTGTGGTTGTGGTGGTGGTGGTGGTTGTGGTGGTGGTAGAAGTAGAAAAAGTAGTAGTACTATTAGTGGTAGTAGTAGTTGTAGAAGTAGCAGCAGTAGAAGTGGTAGTAGTATTAAAGGTCATTTCTATGTGTTATTTGTAAACTTCTCCCACAAGAAGAGTTATAATGTTTACAACATCTTCAATCGCATCAAACATGTTCAATTACCTTGTTTATGTTGCTGACTCTTAAAGAGATAACATTGTTTACAGATTCATTATTTGAACTGTTTACAATACTTTTCAAAGGGTTTAACATTGTTTCAAGCTTAAACTGTTCCACTATCTTATCAAAGTACTGAAAGTACTGGTTTGACGATGCTTTCGAACAGCATGGATATATAGAGGATATTTGTTGGATTCGGTTGAATATCGATTACAGAAAAACTGCGAAAAATATCGATATTTTCACTGTTATTTTTCACTGATTAAAACAGTGAAATACCAGTTTATTTCACTGATATATCTGTCTAAATCACCGGAAAGCATAAAATAAATAAGCATCCATTTAAGTTAATCTACATCACCGCAATTGTGTAATTTTTATTGCTTGTCATTCATCCGCAGGTCAATAGTTAATGGTTGTGGTGCAATCGTTTTCGTTCTTGGACACTGCACTCCCTTCAATGAAATTGATTTACCTAAATATCTCATATTTGAACTTACGATTCTTTTGGGAGTTATGGTCCAGACAACTGGATAAAACAGCAACACTATGCTAACCCATTATTTTTCGAGGAACATAATTGAGAATTCCTGTGCTAGCCCCAAATCACAGTATGCTGGGGCATAATAATAGTCAAATTTTGTTTTTCTTCTCAAAAGATTGTTGCAGATTATAAGTTGAGGAATATATCATCCAAGACTACAACTTTTAGAAAGCCATATTTTTCATTTATTTTTTATTGATAATCAAGGTTTTGTTACAATCTATACTATTCATAAATAGCTTTGATAGCACAATGTGGCTCATCTGAAACTGATTGTTTCCTAGTGGCGTTAAATAATGTTTCATGAAGATCTAGAAAAAAAAGGCATCGTGAGTATGAACAAACTATTTGCGTCTATCCGATCTAGTTGAGCCTTGTTACCGAGTTTCTACTTTTATTAATTTGAACATTCTGATCAACTGCCATGAAAATCAGGTAAACAATGTAAGTGTTAACACAGATTTTAATGATTTCAGTTATTGATCAAATGCTTGGAAGCACATGACCCATTTTGGAATGTGACCTGTTAATCACTAGGACTAACCTTGTGACGTAAATGTTGAATATGCTACTTTCAAGCTTGACTTTGAAATCATTTAAAATACTGTTCTAACCAATTTACAAGTGGATCAGAGAGAGAATGTGACCACTAAACTATTAACAGACCTTTTTTTATATTTGACCTAGTGCCCTAATTTTTGATAGAATATGAAACCAAACATAGAGGTGACTAGTTTCATAAGAATCTGGCAAAGAGGTGACACCCAAATTTAAACATTGTAAAATGATATCTTATGTGTTCACAATAAACTTTGGATAAAATACAACAGACAAAGAGTGATAACAAAAGCTCACCTTGTCACATCACAACACGTGAGCAAAATAACCAAAACTATGACATCATATAATTGCTCAGTAAGGCCAGAATTTTTTTCATAAAATGATTTTCGGACCCGCCGACTCCAATTTTTGACGAAACAAAGAAAAAAAAATTAACATCTTTCTTTTTCGGATGCCAAAAGGTGGCTTTTAAACACGAAACGCTTGCCGGGTTTTAGAAAAAGTTCAAATGAGTTATAAATCATCATAATTAACCCAGTTTTAATTTCCCACATTAATACGCGAACCTCCTTCATCGTGTACATGTGCTGGAATTTACCAACAGCTACACCATCATTGTTTGTGCAAGAAGTTGATAAACGCTACAACGCTTTCATCAGCAAAGTCTGCTAATTTCCCAATAATTATGCAACCGTCAAATAAAATCCTGATTGGAATCGATTTGTAAGTAAATATTTTATTATTTCTTTACAATTTTATAAAATTGATAGTTTTAAAATTGCTAAAAAAATATAATGAAAGCAATAAGAAAAGAACGATTTTAATTTAACAGGTGCTCGAAATGCGAAACCCATTTACGCCTATTAACTTTAAACATTCCATATTTTACGCACAAATACGTTCATAGTTAAGAGAATAACATTTTATGTGTTGTTTAATGTAGTTGTAGTGACGAATTTGTGCATATAATATGTGCTTTTTTCGTTATTTTCAATGGGTACGAAACTTTGGTTTTGTTCCGAACTGGTTCGTACCTAAAGTTCAAAAATCGCAAAATCAACAGTTTTTAAAACGATTTCAAACCATGAATGTCCAAATAAAAGAGTCAAGTTTATTGGGTTTATTATCGGATTATTAGCTCCTTTATGACATTGAACTATCAATTATGTTATCCTGGGATAAACTGTCACGAAGATCAATAATAATAACGATTATTAGGGACGCTATTTCTTTAATCAATACCATGATAAAACACATGTTAACTTGTTTCAACAGGCATTTGTGTTTAACAGTTCCATTATTCAAATGTTCTGGGAACGATTAATTTTAATTAAGATACCAACTATTTCTGAAATCAAAAGTAGGTCCTTCATTCGATGTACTATATTTCGGATATGTTAAAAATCGGACATATATAAAGATAGTGACATTTATGTGTTGATTTGTTGTATATAGTTTGTACAACTATGTTTTGTGTTATTTCAGACAACAAGAATGGATGGTGGCAATTATCCTGGGTCTTTCTGTCAAGAAAAAAATGTGAACAAATATTCATTTAATTGAACCTGGAAATCAACCACCACAACTAACAGAAACCCTTTTAACAAAAGGTGTTGTTTTAGAATTTGTGAAATTTGATAATAAACAACAAATGATGTATATCATGGCCAAATGACCAAATATATAAACTGTTTAACAATTTGAATTGAGATGCTTTATTTTCTGATGTTTGATTTATTTTTCCTTTCAGATGATATATATTTGTGTGATTCTATGTTTTAATAAATAATTCTGAAACATTTATGCAGCATACTGTTACATTATTGTTAACGTTATTATATTATGTTGGTTATCTGGTTTATCAAGTGGAAAAAATGTTAGTTATATAAAAATAAAGCTTTTAATATTAAGACTTATGAAGGTACTTATTGTTATTTATGTATTAACATACTTCTCAGAGTAATAAAAATATAGTAAATGCCAGTATGCATTAATGTAGTAAGGTTCCTTAAATGATTGTCCTTATTGATTAAGTTTGATGTCAAATGTTTTCTGCGTGATTCATTGCTAAAATGAGTCTGGAGCGAGTCTATTGTAAATCACTACGAACATTCAATTAGCCTGTAACAATAAGGACACGGCTCTAGGCGAGTGCACGTTTTTATCGGTGAGTTACGATCAATCAATTTTGAATTATCTATTTTTAGAACTTTCCACTGTCATGTCCAATATTGCATGTACAACCATATCTGTGTTGACAAGCCCCTGATGAAGACGAACAGTCGAAAGCGCTAGGGCATATGTATAAAATATGTAATTAGCACTGTTTGAACAGCATATTTCTCCAATCTATTATTACTGCTTTCTGTTCTTGCATCCGTTTTGAATCCAGTGTTTTAGAAAGATTCATTCGTTGGTGTTTAATATTTTTTCTCAATAATATTTTTTTCTCAACCATATATATATATATATATATTTATATATATAGTTAAGATATTTTTAAAATTTAAACTAATTTAAAAACTGCACATGAAGACCAAATATATAAACTGTTTAACAATTTGAATTGAGATGCTTTATTTTCTGATGTTTGATTTATTTTTCCTTTCAGATGATATATATTTGTGTGATTCTATGTTTTAATAAATAATTCTGAAACATTTATGCAGCATACTGTTACATTATTGTTAACGTTATTATATTATGTTGGTTATCTGGTTTATCAAGTGGAAAAAATGTTAGTTATATAAAAATAAAGCTTTTAATATTAAGACTTATGAAGGTACTTATTGTTATTTATGTATTAACATACTTCTCAGAGTAATAAAAATATAGTAAATGCCATTATGCATTAATGTAGTAAGGTTCCTTAAATGATTGTCCTTATTGATTAAGTTTGATGTCAAATGTTTTCTGCGTGATTCATTGCTAAAATGAGTCTGGAGCGAGTCTATTGTAAATCACTACGAACATTCAATTAGCCTGTAACAATAAGGACACGGCTCTAGGCGAGTGCACGTTTTTATCGGTGAGTTACGATCAATCAATTTTGAATTATCTATTTTTAGAACTTTCCACTGTCATGTCCAATATTGCATGTACAACCATATCTGTGTTGACAAGCCCCTGATGAAGACGAACAGTCGAAAGCGCTAGGGCATATGTATAAAATATGTAATTAGCACTGTTTGAACAGCATATTTCTCCAATCTATTATTACTGCTTTCTGTTCTTGCATCCGTTTTGAATCCAGTGTTTTAGAAAGGTTCATTCGTTGGTGTTTAATATTTTTTCTCAATAATATTTTTTTCTCAACCATATATATATATATATTTATATATATAGTTAAGATATTTTTAAAATTTAAACTAATTTAAAAACTGCACATGAAGACCTACAGTCCGATTATGATCATTTTGCACATCAACATGTTTGAAAAAAATCACTGTGGTTGCTTAGTAAAAATAACTTCATACCATAACATTTTGAAAAAGAGTGCATATTTGGCCACCCATCTTTTGTTTTTCGTCTTCCTACCCGACACTTTTAGAAAAAAAAATCAGAAAATCATTGTAATATAAAATATTGGCCTTACTTCAAATAACAATAAAATGTTACTTTGAAACAAATACAATACCTTCCCTTTCTTACTACAGGCTGTTCTAAAACAAGATAGCCCTGTATTGCTCACCCAAAACTCCTTCTATAGTGTCAAAAACTTGTGTATGATTTGACTAAGTTGTAACGTAGCTTTAGCCTGCCAGGACCAACTTGCAAATTCAGCTTTTGATTTGATTAAGATGGACATTGTATGCAATTTTCATGAAAATCAGGAAGATAATGTGACCTGTACAAAGGTAAAGGAAGTTTTCTATATTTTGACATAATGACCTAGTTTTTTGACAAACTACCAACTTTCAAACTGAAACTTTATTTCATCGATATAACATTCTGTCCAATTTTCATGAAGATCTGGAAGAAAATGTGATCTCTGGAGTGTTCACTAACCTTTTCTGTGATTTGGTTTGTTGATCTAGTTTGGACCACATATGACCTACTTTCAAACTTAACCTTGAATTGACCGAGATGAACATTGACCAACAAAAGAGAAGCAAGGGCTGTTTGTAAAACATGCATGCCCCCATATGGGCTGTCAGTTGTAGTGGTAGCCATTATGTGAATACATTTTTTGTCACTGTGACCTTGACCTTTGACCTTGTGACCTGAAAATCAACAGGGATCATCTGCCAGTCATAATCAATTTACCTATGAAGTTTCATGATCCCACGCCTTACTATTCTCGAGTTATCATCAGGAAAACTTTTTACTGTTATGAGTCACTGTGACCTTGACCTTCGACCAAGTGACCTGAAAATCAATAAGGTTTATATACCAGCCATGATCAATGTACCTATGAAGTTTAATGGTCCTAGGCGTAAGCATTTTTGAGTTATCATCCGGATACTCTTTTACTGTTTTGAGTCACTGTGACCTTGACCTTTGACCTTATGACCTGAACATCAATAGGGGTCATCTGCGAGTCATGATCAATGTACCTATGAAGTTTCATGATCCTAGGCGTAAGCTTTCTTGAGTTATCATCCGGAAATCATTAAACTGTTTTGACTCACTGTGACCTTGACCTTTTACCTAATGACCTGAACATCAATAGGGTCATCTGCGAGTCATGATCAATGTACCTATGAAGTTTCATGATCCTAGGCGTAAGCTTTCTTGTGTTATTATCCGGAAACCATTTTACTGTGTCAAGTCAACGTTACCTTGACCCTTGACCTAGTTACCTGAAAGTAAATAAGGGTCATCTGCGAGTCATGATCAATGTACCTAAGAAGTTTCATGATCATAGGCGCAAGCATTCTTGAGTTATCATTTGGAAACCATTTTTCAAAGTTGAGTCACTGTGACCTTGATCTTTGACCTAGTGACCTAAATCATTAGGGGTCATCTGCGAGTCATGATCAATGTATTTATGAATTTTCATGATCCTAGGCATAAACGTTGTTTTCGAGATATCATCCGGAAACCATTTTACTATTTCGGGTCACCATGACCTTGACCTTTGACCTAGTGACCTGAAATTCAATAGGGATCATCTGCGAGTCATGATAAATGTATCTATGAAGTTTCATGATCCTAGGCATAAGCGTTCAGTAATCATCCGGAAACCATTGAGCTATTTCGGGTCACCGTGATCATGACCTTTGACCTAGTGACCTGAAAGTAAATAGGGGTCATCTGCGAGTCATGATCAATGTACCTAAGAAGTTTCATGTTCATAGGCGCAATAATTCTTGAGTTATCATTTGAAAACCATTTTTTTCAAAGTTGAGTCACTGTGACCTTGACCTTTGATCTAGTGACCTAAATCATAAGGGGTCATCTGCAAGTCATGATCAATGTAACTATTAAGTTTCATCACCCTAGGCATAAGTGTTCTTGCGTTATCCTCCGGAAACCATTTTACTATTTCGGGTCACCGTGACCTTGACCTCTGACCTGGTGACCTGAAAATCAATAGGGTTTATCTGCGAGTCATGATCAATGAACCTATAAAGTTTCATGATCCTAGGCATAAGCGTTCTTGAGTAATCATCCGGAAACCGTTTTACTATTTCGGGTCACCATGACCTTGACCTTTGACCTAGTGACCTCAAAATCACTAGTGGTAATCTGAGAGTCATGATCAATGTACTCATAGAGTTTCGTGATCCTAGGCATAAGCATTCTTGAGTTATCATCAGGAAACCATTTTACTATTTCGGGTCACCGTGACCTTTCTCTTTCACCTAGTGACCTCAAAATCAATATGGGTCATCTGCAAGTCATGATCAATGTACCTATGAAGTTTCATGATCCTAGGCATAAGCATTCTAGAGTTATCATACAGAAGCCATCTTGTGGACAGACATACGGACCGACATGTGCAAAACAATATACCCTCTCTTCTTCGAAGGGGGGCATAATAATACAGTAGCATGAACCAACAAGGGAAGCAACTTGTTATGTCACAATTTGGCAGTGTATAAAAAGTGGTATTTAATTATCTCGCTAAACATAGGTCTAAATTACGTTTAAAAACTATTTTCTGATTGGATGGAACAGTCCGAAATCATCCAATAAATAAAGTCGAGATATTTATCTTTCGGAACATGCAATGCCATGTCGCATGCAAGCTATTTATAAAGTAAATATCGTAAATCAAAAAGTTTGTTATGTTTTGTTTTCGCGGTCATAGACAGTGTTTCTGGCTGAAAACGATGGAATATTACTTTTAAATCATTCATGCATTAGTTTTTAGCAAGAAAGAGGTAGAATATTATTGTAAAACATATTTATTTTATTAAACTTGTGTCTGCTACAATTTAACGAGTGGTTACGGAAATTACCGATTGTACAGATGTATCGACAGACATATGCAAAATGAGAGAATCTTGCATATGTCAAGGTTATCGGCCTTGAAATTACCAATTAATCAAATGAGAATCGAAATTATTAAATTATAAACCAATATATTATAAACGTTTATAAACGTGCAAATCATTTAGTTGTATACTAACACAGGCTGTATTTAATTGCTACTAACGCATAATGTTTGTAAGGTATGGAGTAGGATGGCCTCGACCTACACATACCTATTGACGAGGTAAATAAAGTTTTCTTATTTAATAAAAAAAATAAAAAAAATGAAAATATAAACCAGTAATGCTCATTAAAACCAAAATCTTTGGGCACAACCATCATATTTTTGGAAACCGTGACGTATTATTTTTCGGAAACTGACGATCGGTAATTTCCATAACCATATGGAAAATTTCATCACTGACAAGTTTCGTTTTTCTTAAATATTCAACCACAAAATTATTGTATACCATTACACAAATGAATAACAAGTTATAATTCCTTGATTTTGGGGAGGGACACTGTCTATAAATTCTTATAAAAACGCATTAAGGCTAAACTTAAGTGCATAAACTATTGAAAAATAAATCATAATTCAAGTGTATACAAGTGTTCGTTTTATCCGATGTATTCATTCATCCACATTGCTCAGACACTCAATTATATTTGAAATTATTACGAATATCTGATAACACTTGCATTATTAATTTTTATCTTTAAACTTCCATTTTATAAATGTTTGTTTTTTTGATAAACGTCGTCAATTATTAATTGTGTAAAGATTTCTCCATAGTTTGAAAAACATTTAGGCAAATATTTCTCATGTAAGATAAAATGCAAATAATTAATAAAATATTCCCTTTCAATCAGTATGTTGGTTAATCGGTTAATAACAATTTCACTTTGAACATTGAATTATTTAAAAGTTATAACAAACATAAAATGTTCTCCGAACAAATGATTTATAAAACATATAACAGATTGATAGGAAGATATGAACAAATCAAGGTTGCTAGGTTGCCCACCTAGAATGGTCCTGTTAGTATGGAAGTACTTGATATATAAATTTATTAGCCTGTCGGTGTTGTAAAGACAAAACATATTTTATGAATGTCTCAAAGTGTAGAATTATTTTGCATTTAGTAAAAGAAAGGCAACATATAACGCTTAAGTGGCTGACACGAACTTGTGGCTGAATACAACTTAAAAGAGGCATTATTATTCTTGAAAATAAAAGTAAACATCATTATATATGAATTTTCTGATCAAAAGTGTTATTTTTAGTGAATAGGGGAAATACATTTTCAAGAATAAACAATATAATTATAAATGTTTTGGCGAAGTGCATCATAGTATTATCATAGTACCAGTTTTGGTCTAAAAATCCAGTAACATTTTTAGCTCATCTATTTTTTGAAAAAAAAAGAGCTTTTGTCATCACCTTGGCGTCGGCGTCGGCGTTGGCGTCCGGTTAAGTTTTGTGTTTAGGTCCACTTTTCTCAGAAAGTATCAATGCTATTGCATTCAAACTTGGTACACTTACTTCTTATCATGAGGGGACTGGTCAGGCAAAGTTAGATTACTCTGGCGTGCATTTTGACAGAATTATGTGCCCTTTTTATACTTAGAAAATTGAAAATTGTGTAAAATTTTGTGTTTAGGTCCACTTAATTCCTACAGCATCAAAGCTATTGCTTTTATACTTGCAACACTTATTACCTATCATAAGGGGACTGTGATGGCAAAGTTATGTAAATCTGAGTGGCATTTAGACGGAATTATGGGCCCTTTATACTTAGAAAATTGAAAATTGGGTAAATTGTGTGTTTTGGTCCACTTTACCCCTAAAGTATCATAGATATTGCTTTCATACTTGGAACACTCGCAAACTATCATAAGGGGACAGTAAACGGACAAGTTGCATAACTCTGGTTGTCATTTTTACGGAATTATGGCCCTTTTTTGACTTAGTAACTTTGAATATATGGTAAAATTTTGTGTTTCGATCCACTTTACTTCTAAAGTATCAAGGTTATTGCTTTCAAACTTCAAATACTTTCATGCTATCATGAGGTTACTGTACCTGGCAAGTTGAATTTTACCTTGACCTTTGAATGACCTTGACTCTCAATGTTAAATTATTAAATTTTGCTAAAATTGCCATAACTTCCTTATTTATGATTAGATTTGATTGATACTTTGACAAAACTATTCTTACCTGACATACCACAAAAGACTCCACCTAAACCATCCCCCGTGCCCCCTACCCCCTCCCCCCGAATACCCCCCTATTTTTTTCAGATCTAAAGATCATCCCACAAATGACACCACACCAGAACACTATACCCCCCACCCATCCCCCCATTTTTTGGAAACGGTTATAAAACACAAATATTTATTTTTATTATTTTATTTTTGAAATACCGTCCAACCATCGCACCCAAGAATCCCCACCCACCCATCCTCCCCTATTTTTTTTAAGATCATCTCACAAATGACCACCACACCCTCACACTATTATACCCCCCTACCCCAACCCCCCCCATTTTTTTTTGAAACGGTTAAAAACACAAATATTTATTTTTATTATTTTATTTTTGAATTACCGTCCAACCATCGCACCCAAGAATCCCCTCCACCCCCCCCCCCCGATTTTTGTTTGCATTTTGTTTTCGCATTTTTGGAAGATAATGTAATAAATGTCCACACCCCCACACTATACAACCCTCTTCACCACACCTTTCCCTCCTTTGTGATTTAAATTGAGAGTCCCTTCACCTTTAAAAAGAAAACAGATGAGCGTTTTGCACCCGCAAGGCGGTGCTCTTGTTAAAATTTCATAACCCCTTGTTGCAAAAAAAATTTATGAAAAATAAAATTTTCAGAGTAACTTATTTAAATAAAATAAAAATGCTTTATTAGACCCTAGACATTATTTTTGCAATCATTTTTCATCGATTACAAATGTTTAAAAAAATTATTGTTTCATGCTACTCATGGTACCAGTTTTTTGTCAGAAAATTAATCACATTTTTTAAAATTCGTTACCCCTTGTTGCCAAACAATTCATCAACAAAATATAATTTTCAAAGATATCCTTTGAAACAAAAAGAAAATGAATTCTTAAACCTTAAATAGTATTCCGTCAAGCATTTTACATCAATTATTTATGTTTGAAAAAATCATTGGTTCATGCTAAATACTGTTTGATATACTGTAAATAATGTAACTACGCATCCAAGTAGTGAGTCCATCAAGCTATTGCAACCGAAACACCTGGTGTTCCAAGGCACCAGCCAAAGTCAAATGCCTTCTGACTATGTGCATTTTACTATTTATATTTGTATGCATTTGTATGTTTTTGAAAAAATGTATAATCTTAAATGACATCATCTGACCCTGCATGTCCTAAATTTCAAAATGCAGGCCCTGGTCTGACACATTGGTAACATTAACGTTAAACTGTTACCAGGCTTCTGAATTTAATTAGCCAGGTCACAGGAAAAGGGCAGTCTAATCAGTATCCAATTAAACTATTTGTCATTGTCAGAAAACGGCTCTTAAGCAAACAGCTTTCAAGCAACTGCAGGCTGAACTGGATCTAAACTGGCCACAATCGCCTTAATGTCTCTTTTACTGGGATACAGTTCTTTTAACTTTAAAGGGATCTTTTCACGTTTTGGTAAATTGACAAAAATTGAAAAAAGTTGTATCGGATTCGCAAATTTTCGTTTTAGTTATGTTATTTTTAGGAAACAGTATAACTGAACATTTACCATGGTCTAATATAGCCATAATATGCATATTTTAACGATTTAAATATTATAAAGCGTTGCAACGCGAAACGATTGAATAATTTGGAGAGTTATGTTGTTGTTGTTTAATTGTGTGAAACTACGAAGATTGCTTATATTAGGTATAAAATACGTCAACCATTTATACTTGGCAGAATAGTCGAGCAGGCTAATGCGTTTTTACTCCAAACTAAGGTGGCCACTGGTTCGAGCCCTGCTGCGGACTACATAATATCTACTCCTATAAATATGAGGTCAATATACATGTACTTCACGGTAAATTACGTCTAATTATTTTGGACTATAATGATATCAACTACTTAAATAGAAAGAAGAAAGAATTCATACAAACCAGTAATTTGTGTAAAGAGTTTGTAATCAATGTTGTATTTCAGGACAGCTTGGTGATATGCAAATCCCATTACATGTTGATATTGGGTATCATAGCCATTCAATAAGTCGCAAAATGCTCGAACAAAATTTATAAAGCAATTGTGACTTAAATTGTAACTAACAATACCAGTATCATCAGTATGCCAGTTTTGCCTTGTGAAGCTGTCGAGAGTTTAGAAAGTGCTTCATTCACATTGAATATATCCTACGAATTCCATTTATTATGGCATTACTAAATAGCGAAACAAGCCGATTTAAGCTGTAAGAAAGTTTTGACACGAGTGTTATCAAGTCTCTCATGGGCGAAGCCATTGTTGTAGAAAGTGATCCATTCACATCGAAAATATCCTTCGAATTCCATCCATTGTTGTCATTAGCATAGATTAAGTGAATAAATCATTCATATATCATAAATGGCAGCTTCTAAATAGCGAAACAAGCCGATTTATGCAGTAAGAAAGTTTTGACTCGAGACTCTCATGGGGGCGGCCATTGTTGAATGTTGAAACACGAACGACAACTCTGCTAGGAGAATGTTATCATTGAAAATCAACCAGGTCGAGGTATTTCGATTAGAAAAATCGAGTTATCTCAATCAGACTGGCTCGGTCTTTTACATAGGTCGCCATTGTGAAGATTTTTTTGATGGTTATCATACCTTATACGATGCTGTTACAGCATCGTCAAAAATTGCGCGTATGCCCCATAATTAATGTGCTATCAAGAGTAACATGATCGCACTACATATTACAAGTGCTTTACAAATAATTTCGGTAATCAAGAGTGCTAGATACAAACAAGTTACATGAACAACGTTTTCAAAACCGTTTATCATGTGACAGTACAAAAAGTATCATACAAAAAACACCATATAAACAAAATAGTTCAAACCAATTAAACGAGTAAACGTGCAGTTGTTTTGGTAGCAGTTGCCTTGCATCGCTTATTGATTTTTGTTGCACAGGCATATACAGATGGGGTAATCACGTGATAGTAAAGATGGCGACGATCATGACGAGGCACGTATTTGTCGACGTTTTATACCCTTTATTACTTGGATTTATCGTTGAAATGCCGCTTATTATCCAGCCATTTTAGCAAGAAATTTACTAGCGTTGATATTCGCTCTTTATCTCGACTTTACTCGCTGATGAATTTCTTAGCGGGATGACCTAATTAAAGGTCATTTAAGAAAATTTGAGAGGAGTAAAGTCGAGAGCTAAAGCAAATTTTAATACGAAATAAACGCTTATCACATTTTTTACTGATATGGCTGGAAAGTGAGCGTCATTTTACAATGACGCAAAATTAATAAAGGGTATAAACCGGCAAAAAAAAGTGTCTCGGCATGGACATCGCCATATTGACTATCAAGTGATTACCCCCTCTGATAAATCGTTTTGGTTTCTTGAGTCTGTTGTTTTCGATTTCATTCGCTTTACTTCATATTGATAATATGTACGTTCATAATCGGCACAGATGACAGAGTGATTTTAAATTTGCACATTTTTCTTTAAAACGTCAACAGATGCATATAATGGATATTTAAGATCATGGTAAATGTCAGTTTTACTGTTTCCTCGCAAATATAAAAACTTCAACGAAAGTTTGCAAATCTGGAACATTTTTTGTACGTTGTCAATGTACAGAAACGTGAAAATGTCCATTTAATGATGCAGTTGATGTGTATGTCTCCGGAAGGAGGAATACAGTAATCGCATCGTCTTTCCGTCATTCGGTCCATCCGTCTTTCCGTCCGTCGTTCCGTACGTAATTTCGTCCAAAATCTTGTCCGGAGTATAAATCGGAAGCTTTAAACGGATTAAAATGAAACTTCATGAAATGATAGAGGGCGTAACGGGAAAGTACATAGTTCATTTGACACAACTCTTACTTCCGGGTTCACATTGTTATTTCCCAAAATTACATAGTATTACAAAGAGCATAATTTCCTTAGTATTGCCAGATCTTGGCTCGTATTGAAGTTTGGCATTAAATGATTGAAATTGATAAATTCAAAAGTTTGGAGTTAATAGCTAAAGTATAAAAGAAGAAAGCATTAATGAATAAAAAATGGTAATTCTGTTTTTTCAATTTTCCAAAATGTGAAATAAAACGGTTTACATTGATAGATGATACGTACTTGATAGTGAGAGGAAACTGTCCGAAGGACACGTTTTTTGGAGTTCTTGTCCTTTGTTCAATGGGTGTATAGTATGTTTTCTTATATTTCAGATGAAGTTTTGAAAGGATTTACATGAAACAATAACTTGATAGACGGTTTATTTACAAAGTGCAAAGAACAAGGATGACAACTCTGTATTCAGGATTTACATACTTATCGTCATTTAGTGAATCTTTTTGTGATAAATATAACTGCCATAGTAGTGTAAACATTTAAATATAACTTCGAATACGTGTAAAAGTAGTTGAAAATAAATGCACGGTTAAAGCAACACATTTTATCAGTTGTGTGGGAATTATGACTCTTTGCTGAATGGTGGTATTGTCTTTGTGTAAAGAATGTAAAGGATTTACATGAAGCTTATAATTTTGATGTGCAGTGCATCAAGTTTGTGTTTAGAGCATACGTATGTGAGATATTAAGGGAATTCAATAACAATATGGATCTGTTTTGTGTGTGTTTTTTTCCCGATCACGGCAGGTTATTGTTGCAGCATATTTAGTGCATGCATTTACAATGTGTATCAGTATATCACTTCGGTAAAACAATATTTTGTATATTGTAATTAATATATTTATTTTATAATTTGTTTGTATGCTAAATGTAACTAGAAGTGGCACGGCAGAGGCCGACGCGTATCCCCAAGCCGCATAGACGTTACATTAAAAGGCAATTTTGGGTGGGCAAAGCCTATGTCGATGGGGCCCCGGGGTGTGTAATGTGGACATGGATGGTCGAGATAGACCATGTTGTCATCAGAGATATTCAGTATTAATTTGAAGTCAAATTGTGAATAAATGAAGAAATTATGTTGAAACAAAAATTTGGGTGGGCGTGGTCTATGTGGGCGCCACAGGGTTGGTAATGGGGCCATGCATAGTTGAGATTGACCGTATTGTCATAAGAGATGTTCAGTATCAATTTGAAGTATATCGGTGTAGAAATGAAGAAGTTAATGTCAAATAACCTAAAAGAATGAGTGAAAATCTCTGACCCGGCCACATCCAAACCCCCATAACTTTTGACCCAGGGGTCAGATCAAAATTCAAAAAAGTGCACTGTCGCACATATGCTCATAGCTACCATGTGTTTAGGTTGCAAGGTTCTAGTGATAATAGTGAAGGTGGTGATGGTGGCCAGGACGAACGAACGGACGGACAGACGGCGGAGATAACCGCATAATCCTCCCGCTCAAATTCGGAGCGTGGGGATAATCAATGACAAATAAGAATCAAAGTACTGACAGTACTGTGTGACGATGCTTTTGAAGATGATGGGTATAAAAGCACCAGTTTAAGTTTATCTACATCACCACAATTGTGTATGTGGGAACGACAATTTTGGGTATGAAAAAAAATGGGTACGAAAATGTTGGGTACGATAAAATTATGCCAAAACATTTTGGGTACGAAAACAATTTGGGTACGAAGGAAAAATTCGTTAAGAAAAAAAATGGAACTACCAAAAAAAAATTAGGTAGGAAAAAATATGGGTACGAAAAACAACTTGGGTACGAACAAAATAAAAACACAATTTACAACGCTAATTTGAAATAATGATCAAATCACTAAACCAACCATCGAATTTTCCAACAGTCGACATTTAAGTTCGATTTTTAAGAAAACGCCTTATTCACATGACCTCCACTAATAAATCGGATATAAGAAGCTGAGTTAAAAAACAATACATATTTATTGCTTTCGAATTACATTCACCTGACCTTAATGGTCACAAAAACGTTTTTGGATTGCGACAGAATCTTCTGCAACCGGTGAAAGTTGTCAATTATTATAAAAACATTAAATATCTGTCGCGATACATTAAAACTAGGGTATGGTGTATTCAAGAAAAACGTTGACTTTAATAGTATTAATATTGCGTCGAACAGTACACCGCGTTTCCGTTGCAAAGCTATGCTAACTTAATTATGTAGCAGCAATGTTACGAAAACTCGAAATGATGTTAACGTTTTCTTGATCTGAACGACCTTGAAATAACCGCCCCTTTCTTTATTGATTGCATTGTTTTAAGTTTGTTTTCCTGTATCTTTTTAGAATGCTCAGCCATAACCCAGTGTAGGCACCAGAGCTGTACACATGCCAACAACACTAAGTGCAAAGAATGCAATGAAAACAATGCGATATTCAAGAAATGGAATGGGGATACGGAATGTCAACGTAATTTTGCATTACTCATAAATGTTTCAATGCTTACATAAATCTATAACAAACACGTCTAAAAGTTCCGTTGGACGTTAAAGTTTATTTCAAATACATGTATATCAATACAAGCTCAAGATCCGAAATGGCAAACTATCTTTGGAATTGAGTACAGAAAACAAATACATTTTATAACATGATATATTTAGCATGCATCTTTATATTAAGCTGCTCAATTATATGTTGTTGAACTACTTTAACCAATATTTTTATTCTTAAGAATATTTTTAATAACAACACACGATTAAGTATTTTTCTGAATAACAATATACTTATTGGGAAATATCAATATATTGAACAGAAACAAATAGAGTTTTATTACTCAACCTGCATTGTTAAGGTATGTGTGCGTGGAACAATCATTATTGCTGGCCTGGAACATGCAGCACAACCGGACTGACCAAGGACTGTCAGTGTGCAGATGGCTTTGTCAAAAGGTCATCTGTTGATTACGGATCGATCAATGCCGGAGAAACAACGTGTCAGCCCAACTCGCTGCCTGATATTTTGACATGCGATACAGTAGCAGTGGGACCAAACGATGAAAGGAAACGAGCCATAAGCACAAGCCATTCACCGGCATGTCAATACCTAGCGGATATGTACGGCAACTACCAACCGAGTACTATGAGATTTACAATGACTTCTGAATTTTCAGTAACTTTTCCTCTTAGCAAACCATCTTTCATCGTCGAAGAAAACTTTGGAATCAGCGATACAACAATAACAGTAAAGCTCCAGGCTGTGACAGGTAACTGTTTCTTTACACCCTTAACACTCTGGTCTATAAGATTTTCAGTTATATAGCAAGTGCGTTTTTCCCTATAACATACAATAAAACAAGTGATAATTATGTTGACTTCTTAAAGGTTCCTATGAAACAAAGTCAATCCACACACAATTGGTTGACACGTCATCCAGCACAAGCGTGGTACAAACACAACACGACTCGGGAAATATAACGGTCAACCAGGCGAAGTATAATCTACACAATGGTGAAGCGTAAGACATTTTGCATTACTGTATCAACGATTATATATTTCCATTGTAAAAGGAACTGAATTGGAATTGAATTGGAAGAACAATACTGGATTGCTTATGTAATGATTTGTTAAGCTTTATATTGTACAATTGAAAGTGTATTTTATGCTGCAGACTTTGCTTGGAGTTTGAAGCAAAGGCAGGAGGCTACTTAAAAAGCATTGATACAACATTAGTAATGCGAATAACATCTGGACCAGTTCCTTACACGAAGGTTCAAAAACAAAGGACGGTATGTTATAGATACGATAGCGTACCACCAGAACATTGTTTGAAGTTGGGGTCGTGTTCTTCCGAACCGTTAACACTTCAGAAGCGAGTTACGCGATCCACAGTATCGATGGTTCGATTCAACGGTTGGGTGGATCCAGTTCCAAGCGGGGGAGCAAGTAAAACAGCATCGTCGATTGAAAGTTATCAAATAACTGTCAACGGAGTAACTCACTCCAACGGATCTTTGAAAGTTGATTACACAAAGCATATTTATACCAGAAAAGTTTCTTCATCCAATGTGCATGAAATGGAGTTGAATCTGACATCCAATTCACCGCGACTGTATTGTATTACACTAGAGGTCAAGGATATTGCAGATAACTTTCGACAAAGTAGAAGGTTTATGTTGTTTGACAACACGAGTTTCATTGAAACTTGGAAAGACAATCCCTATAAATTTGATTCAGCATCGCCAGATACAAACTTCACCTGGCAAACACATCACAATGACATTTGTCTTAATTGGAAAAACTACTTCATAAACATGTTCTATTTGCAAAATGAACTTTTAAATAAAATAGAGTACGAGCCCCATGGTTATATTACCGGCATATATGAACAGACAACTGGCCTACTCCCCGTTGGTGGTACACCGAATGTGCATGGGATAATACAATATTTCGTATCCTGGAAACTGAACAATGTTGCGTTTACGGAAGAACAACTCGTACCAAACTTTCTGAATCAACGATTCTGCACTAATTTAAATGTTGCTGATGGACAGACATATACATTCAACATTCGTCCAGTTGATATTGTCGATAATACTTTCAATGAGTCTAGAACCGTTTACATAGATCGCTCGCCACCTCATATAAATAACATTTTGTTAAAGAAAGACAGATATGAGATGTTATATGTTCATAACAGCACCGATTTGTCAAAGATGCAGATGACGTTCGACGCATTGGACCCACATAGCGGACTGTACAACATTAAGTGGGAATTCGGAATCGCCGATACGTCAACTGTGTTAACACGTGGTTATTTACCTGTAGGACAGATTCAAAACGTACGTTCCATATAGCAATGTTGATGTTTGTTTCCTATAAGTCGATTATTTTACGTACACATACTAACGTGCATTTGGTTTATGGTCTGAAAAGTGTTTAGATTATCAATATCGAAACGTGAAATGATTTATTACTTTTCATTTGAAGTGCATACATCTTCATACTATAAAGGTCATTACTTTATTTCAGGCAACTTGCCCTACTAGAAATGTAGAGTGCTATTGCCCGGATATAGGAAAGTGTGAAATTTTCAACTACTCAATCCCGCTGAATAAGCTCGTTGAAGCAGATAACCATACCGGGAACCACAACAGGATCTACTTCTTCACAATTACCGTCACTAACAATGCCTTGCTGACAACGACAGAGCACATCGATGTACTTGTTAACGACTCCCTACCAGAAGCAGGAGTAATTTATGAAGGTATTTGAGCAAATTCGAGCTTGAAAACTATACCGTCCCAATAAAACAATAGTGTCGCCCCATTGGTGCAAAAAGGTACCAAGTGACATTTTCATAGTTTTGAGAAAATTGTGTTTAAAGATGTGAAAGTCTACATCAAATTATCTACGTACAACTCAGGACTGTAATTGTGCATATGGTTAGATATAAAAACATTATTAATGCTTGCAAAAATTGAACATGTTCCAGTTATCAATACGCGATAATTGATAAATTATTTCGTATTGTTCCTTTTTGCATAATTCAATATTAAGGTATAAAAATGCAAAAAGGTACTATATGCACACTTGGGTCCGTTTTGAATGAACTATTTGTGTGTGTTGTCTTCTTAACATGCACAATAAGGTACCATATGACATATGGTACCTTTTCGCACCACACAAATCTTGAAAGTGAATATGATGAATATACTTTATTAACAACAATGAAGTGTAAACATTAATAAAGATTAGACACATCTGTAAAGGTAAAACATTATAGTATTGTTAAGATTAAAAAACAATAGTATTCTTGAAATTTAATCTTGCAAATTTCAGTTTTGCACAAAATTGCAGAGACCACGTAATATCCACATTGTCAACATTCCTCACTCGATATCAGTATCTTCCTCATCTGATTCCATAGGAACAAAATCCTTTTCCGTACTGCTTGTGGGTAAGGACTAATAATAAGAATGAAACTCCTCAGGAATGATTTTTTTAGCATACATTAACAAGGTCATTTTTCTTTTAAATCGATATTGGCAGTTTTGTGTCGTAACAACGCTTTAAATCTGACTCACAAGTTGGCCAAGTGTTATGAATGCCTTTCTGTTTTCTTGTTGCTTTCTGTACTTATATTTCCTGAAATTTGTTTTCGTCAAAGCTGTAGTTCACAAATACTGATCTTCGCACTTGTATCCACTTAACCTTAATCCAGTTTATTATTTGTCTGGTGACTGAGGTTTTCAGGTTTGTACAATTTTTCTTTACAAAGTCTTTGAAGTCTATGATATGCTTGTATTGCATTGGTAGAGTTACATATTGCTGTGATTGCTTTCCAGAGAAATTAAAGTACACCATTGGGATGGAACATACACTGGCGTTACATTTTTGGCACGTTCAATTGTTGAATTGACTGTGGCTAATGGCTTTCATGTTTGATACATGTGAAATGGTATACAACAGTGACGTAGTTACATACTGATTCCGATTTTGACCTCCACATGTATCAGAAAAAAATATTATTTCATTGATATTGCTTCATTGGCAGACAGATAATGTGGTCTTTAATAAGCATGTAGCAATTTCACATGCTCCCCGTTTACATTACGTTTCATCCCATACATGATTGATAGCTTGCTTGTACAAGGAATATATAGTGTGGTTAAAGCAGCATAGTTTCCTTGAATAGTAGAGTTTACTCACTCAAGAATATGGTGTTGTAAGAACTGCCTCTAGATCGATTGTTGCCACATTTACACTATTGACTATCTTTCTTTACCCTTTGTCTTTTCTTTACGCGCTCTTTACTTTTTTACTTAATGTTCATCATATTCTGTTTGTAGTGTTTCATGTACTGTGCCTGCCTATTTTCTCATGTCATATAATGTACAGAATGAGCACTAGCCCTTTGTAGGTTTGAACAAAGATTTCGTTCAGTATTTTAGTAACTTTACCATTACCGATACCACAATATAAAGCCACTTGTCGCGTACCGAGATAGCCTGTGCAGAGATCGAGTCCGTCGCGAAATGTCTATGCTTTAAATCTGTTTTGCATTTAAATTACCGATTTCTCTCTAACTGGTCATTCCAAGATGATCATGTCTCAGTCAAACACATTTCGTAAGTTTTTGCTTTATTTCAGACTTAAAATTGTCAATTAAGTTATGTATATTTCCGTCTATTGGTCAGTGATAAAGGCATGATTATATAGCAGCATAGGTACACAAATTAGCGGCGTCCATCTTGAACGCCATCTTGGAAATCTCAAGATTCTCAATGATACCAGATCGGCATCATTCAGATTCTTGATTGGGGTTATGTTTCCAACTAAATAACCATTTTTGTCCCATTTTCACCGCGACATTGACGGTATAACACGTTGTGGAATATACTTGCTTGTATTCAACACTGTGGAATATACCTGTCGCGTGCACGGACTACTTTTTAAATGACGTCATGCGATATGCGCTAAAATTAGGTCGATATTGTTTGGTTCATTGATCGAATTATAAGGTCACCCATTAGAAGAAAATGTGCATATTTTGCAGAAAAATATATATTTATGACATATTCACCAAAAGAAATGTTGAAATAAAATATAAAATTACACGATTTTTGTTTTGTTATTTTTTTATTTATATTTACTTTACCACTGAATGATTTTTCATAAGAAACAAAGTCGACAAAACTTAAGCTTCAAAATTATATGACCTTCAACCTTTAAATCTAGTCATATGACATCATTTTTCGCCATCCGTATAATGAATCAGCTGATTGATGGCGTCATAAAATGGCATACTTATTGCGTCATTTTCCCCATTTTTTTTGACGATTTATTATAAACGCGACTTATTTCACATGTTTTCTACATGTACTGTATGTCGTCATATCTGAATTGTCAATTGATCACATTTTCCTTATTTCGTGTAGTGTGCATTGTTTATAACCAAAGCATATACTTTTGACATTTAACTTAAATATTAAGAATGTACAACAAGCCATACACATATCGCACAGTTCATGAATAATCTGCTATGTTTTCTTTCCTATTTAATTCACGTTAGGCATAGAGCTGTGTAAAGTATAAGATGGTTAAAATAGCACCACACTGGAATTGGGAACGTCCCATTTTGTACACGGGTATTTTCTACTCATTTATCTGTTGTGTACTGGAATGTTTTCCATTCTTTGTGTATTTATATATTAAATTATTTTCTCGTACAATAAGGGCATTTACCATAGATAAATAAAACATTGTGCAAGTTTAAACATAATTATGTTTGTATGCAGAAATATGCAAATGCAACCGAGTTTACCAACGGCTATTATTAGATAAACTGCTCCGGTTCATTTGAACAGCAGTAATGTAGAGTACATGACGTAGCGTGTGACGAAGAAGAAAGTTTATCGCGTTCATAAACTCATTTGAATAAAGTGATAGAATGGCATAAGGGTATTTATTTAACTATGCTAAAATAATTATTAAAGACCCTAAATGCAAAATCGTCAATTATTGAGTTAAATGGATTATTATATGGATTTTAAATGATAATTAAAGGTAAGATACTAGTTCAGTTCTTACGTGTTTTGATTTTTGTTTGTACTTTTGTCGTTCCCTGTTCTCGGGGAAATGATTTTAACATGGGCGCCATTGATGCATCGGATCACACACGGCATACCCATAACATTATATAAAAAAACACGTTATGCGCGTCCTTAAATTCGTCGTCCGAAGTCGGAAAACGTATTGCCCTGTATATTTTGTCAAATAAAGTGTCAGTCGCTGCAATTGTCTGTTTACTCGTCAAAATTGTCAAGGTCTTCGATAGCTAAAGAAACTTCAGTGTACAGTTTATTTAGTATTGACAGACCTGTACAAAGTCGCGCCGGTCAAAAATCATAAAAAGCGACATTTAAAGTTATGGTAGCCAGAACTAGGTCGTCGATGGTGTACATGTATGTTGACATCGACAGCATTTTGTCAGGAGCAATCGCCGCCATATTGGATTTTGATCATTTTCTTTCGAAAATAAAATGAATTATAGTAAAGTAAAATCTTCTTTTCGCGGTCGTAATGTGTTAAAATTCGCATACTGCGTAAAATTGAATGAAGGCATATGGTGATATTTTTACTTGTTTTACAGTTTGTGTGTAAATTTCTTAAAGACTATTTTGCGTACCAGAACAAATACATGTATATAACTACGCATGGTTACATTTGTTAGATTTTAAGCGCTTTTATGACTGAATTAAAATTATTGTTAAGGTTTTTAGATCTATTTATGTTAAATGTCACATAGAAAAAATCAAATGTGATAAATAGAATACTAGGATTAGCGTTGAATACAGAGAAGTTTATGTTGCTCGGCTCGAACACCGAAAGCGCTCGCCAAGGCTCGCGCTTCCGGCGTTATAAGCCTCGCAACATAAACTTCTCTGTATTCAACGCTAACCTAGTATTCTCTATAACATTTACTATTTGCTATGACGTATTCTACCGGATTAGAGATGTGTTGTTGCTGGTTCAATTCACAAGGCGAATTTATACACATCGCTTCATCTATGTCAAAACGGTTTGTTCTAAACCACTAATTTAACCACCATTCTGATAACTTGAGACATTGATGTTTGTGGTGTTTATCGTTAAGATAACAACGGATGCGCACCTGTCCCGTGTAAGAACGGCGCCACGTGCACTAATACCCAGAAAACGTACTCGTGTACATGCTCACCGGGCTGGCAAGGAAACAAATGTGATCAGGGTATTACTTAAAGCATTTGAAAATGACCATACGTGTTTCTATCCCTTTTATCAGTTTCCGATAACTATATGTCACAAAGCTTGTTCATACCCAGCCTGTAAACGAGTGGCATTTTTGTAATGATTATTACATTAGTTCATACACATCAATCGCGTAATGAATGTTATTTCCATTTTAAAACTTTTACATTTGTTAAACAATTGTCTTGGCGTGTTGGTAAATATTGTACAGTCACCGCAAATGCATAGGCTAAGTTTTTCGCTTAAAGTAACTCTATCCCGCATTTGCACATGTTCAAAAGAAACACTTGATTTTGACAATTATTGCTAAATTTAATATCAACGCCCTTTTTCTAAAATGTTTAATGCAATATATGCGTTATTTTCCAATAAACTGAATGATATGTAACGTTATTTCAGATATCAACGAATGCGCAACCGACCCGTGTAAAAACGGCGCCACGTGCATCAATCTTCAGAATGCGTACTCATGCACGTGTGTAACTGGCTGGAAGGGAAATCACTGTGACCAGGGTAGGGTATAATTGTACATTATTATTGAAATATTGGAGATTCTTGCATTGTGTTCATATACTTTGGGTACCTTTTTGCACCAACGGGGCGATATGTATATATATAAATATATATATATATATATATATATATATATATATATATATATATATATATATATATATATATATATATATATATATATATATATATATATATATATATATATATATAATATATATATATATATATATATATATATATATATACATATATGTCAGTGCATCTTAAAAAAGTTCTCAGGAAATAAGAAACAAAGGCAATGTACACGCTGGTAATGCGGATACTTCGATAACAAATGACACTTCGATAACAGAGAACAACAAAAGCCACGCGCGAGAGTTAAGTTCCTCAGGGTTTTGTTAAAGCTATGTTCTAAAGATTAGTTTTTTAAAACAAGGCACATGGTGGAGTTGATAAATTGTGTATCCCTTTCTATTGGGAAGAATAAAAAACACGATAAAATGGTAGGTTTGTGCCCCAAAACTAGAAAGTTCGGTCGGAAAACAGCATTAACTGGGTGAACAGTGAACATTTCAACAAAATAAAACTACTTTGAAATATTGCAAGAAATTGTTTGCTATTCCAGCATCTAAAGTAATCACTGTGATTCAAATACTGAAGTTTTGATAGTATTCATTGAAATATAAACGATAATGGAGCATTTTTTAATAGGTGGTATTCATGAAGTTGTGGATACTTTGATTCCCGATATAGAACACTTCGGATAACAGAGACTTTCAACAAATTGGGCACTCTGATAACCGAGTTTTATCTTCTACCTGAAATGCATTTATGTATCCTCCCGGGCCCTAACATCGTCACGCTAAGACTTAGGTCAAGTAATATCATGTATAAATAAAGACAATTTGTACAAAAGTACGCTTAACAGGGTGAAAACTCCTTCTTAGCATGTATATCTTAAGTTTATTTCATCGAAATCAATGCACACATGTCCTTAATCTGTCTCCAAACACACTTATATGAATCAAAATGTCCGCCAAACATCGTCACATAACTTGAACGGGCCAGTCAAATTTAAAATGAGCTTACCACAAATAGTTCAGGCCACACTATAAAATATTAAGTTTTTATTGGTTTCAAATGTCAAAATTTTTCAACTTTAAACCTAACATTAAAAACACGTAACAAAAACACAAACATATGGGTAAATGATTTATTCTTCCTAACAGTTGTATGGAATGCCATATTATTGGGCAGCCCAACGGATCGATCGTTGTTTACTCTTTACCTCAACCTCTGCTGTTCGTACGTTTCTGACAAAATTAGTCTTGTATTTGGAATGGAATTTCCTTGAAGGGCATTATTATTATAAGTAAAACAGGAATTGGAATAAAATTCTAAGATGAAATGAAGCGGACGCTGTCTTAGCGCTTAAATTTGATTTTAATTAACTTTGTCGCTGTTAAAGGCAATGCGCACAATACAAATACCACGTGTGGGACCCCAAATACGTCACGAGCTTTTGCATCAACTTGATCACGTGACTTACAAAATCAGTTGACACGAATGTGGGCCAAACAAATGTAAACATTTGATTTTAAAGCATACTATAGCTTGAATTATGTACCAAAAAGGTATTTACTGAGTGTTAAATGGGCTTAAATACATGTTTTACCTGTTTTTATGCTTTCTCTCGTTTTCGCATGTGTGTTTCAACGTATGGCAACAAACCGTAGTGTGTGTGACGTCACTGCACAAATCACGTGATGAAATCGCAAGATACGAAAGAGGGACGATGTTCGGACACTGACGATGTTCGGGCCTTGGAGGATATATTATGGCTATTCTTATCAAACATTTTGAAGTACGAATCAATTTGCATAGTCAAGCGCGACACATTTGGACTTTATGCATAACGTACGTAATTACATACACATGTGAAATATAAGTTATGGCGTTGTTTGTTTTCAAAAATCTCATTACTATTAATTTATACAATTGATATTATAAATGCAATTTTTACATAAGATTCAAATGCTTATTTCTGAAGCAATATATTTTTAAGTGAGAACAGGAAATAATACAACGGATCATGTGGCTCAACACGATTGTGTTTAATTTTACTTATTGCAGGCCTCTAGATAACGGGAGCAAAGGCATCTTAAAGCGGCAAATACACCTTTGTTCTTCATAAAATCCTATGTAAAGTAACACTATACTTGGTGAATAAGATGCCAATACAAACCTGTCGCTACTTGCATAAAACCTGCGCATTAATTAATACAGTAGACTAACAAGTATTTACCGGTAAACACTGGTGAGAAAAGCGATTGAGAGTTAAGAATGTGGTAAACATGTGTCTTCATGATTGTAACATCTTATTTTGAAAATAAGAAACAAAATGAAAAAATGCAGAAACAATAAAATCAATCATGCTTAATAGCATTTAAACCTCATTTCATTAAAATCATATTGAGCTTACTATGTCTAACATCATCATAAAAAGTCATTAACGAAAATATAAATTGTTGTAATTTAAGTGTCGCATACTGTTGCTTTAAATTAAGATATATTATGGAATCGTGTATGCGTTATTTGTGGAAAGAAACGAATACAAGGTAACATTACTTTTACAAAATGATGATGACATTAAACGGTCTCAACGTGACCAGAGGCTTTTTGTGTCGAACAAGGCCACTCATACGCTGCGTCACAAGAACAGAGGAAATTTTGATCGTTGTGCTCCGCGACCAGGCTTGCCCTATGCATCACATGCATGGCACTTGAATAATTTTCCTTTCGAGCAAACAAGAACATGTTCACTTTGAGCATACCGGCTATTTAAGGTTTTGCGACAATGCTCGCACGAATATGGTGTGCGTGTTCAGGTGGTCTTGAAATTAAGAATTCTGTCTGAATATTTTCCCGAAATTTGCAAATGGGCATTGGTTGTTCAAGTTGACAAGCCCTGCCTCGAGCTTTTTTTAATGCGATGTAATTGCGACTGGAGAAAATCTTTTTAAAACTTTCGCACACAATTGGGCTATGTTTCTCCTCGATGTGTTACCTTTTATCTTCATCAGTCTTAAAGAACTTAGTGCACACTGAGCACTTTATGCATCCATCCTCGTGTGTCTTCAAATGCCGTTTCAAGCTTTCATTCCTAGCATAACTGGCCTCACAAATTCCACACGAGAACCGCTCGCTAGTACACAAATTCTCTTCTACACTAATGTCTAACAACGAAACGTCCTCGGCTTTCATTAACTCCGATTCGCTTAACCTGTAATATGTAATTATGTTACGAATATCAAAGTGCATATGCAGAATGTGTTGTTTGTATTAATAACAACGACGCGTATGCACAACTTTGACGCCACTATCGTGTGATTTCATCGACCGCATATTCCATTATTGCTATTTTTTTATTTACTGGCATTGAGCCAAAAAGTTCCAATAGAATTTCGGACTTGCATCACTGCTGAAATTTATCTCTAAGTTGCAGTTTTAACAGAGTGATGTTTCATGACATGCTATCTTGTATATAAGTAAATGGTCTTAGTGCCTCCATTAGGACAAAATTATACATGCTTTAGATCAGCCGTTTCGCTACAAAGAATGTATTGTAAAATTGTTTAGGCTCGTGTTCTATGCGAAGATCCAGCTGTTGTGTGACTCGAAAACTGGAAAAATGGTCATAAAGGCTGTTATCATCAGACATATCGATATATTTTCACATGTATCTTTCACATTTATACAAAATTATTATCATAGTTTAAAGTGATTAGAAAATGTTTCGGTAATTCGTTTTTATTTACGTCAGCACATATATTTGTATGTATTGCCTTCTTACTATAACAGTGTTCCACAACGAATTCTGCATTTCTGATTCACTAAATATAGTGTGTTCTATCTGGTAAAAAGTGTCGAGTAATCTGGAATAGAAGTGCCATTGTCATTGAGATGATCGGTAAAAGAAGTGTCCATGAAAATTTGGCATCCGACTCTTTAAACATTTGAATTTCCTCCAATACGTAAGTAAACTAAAATGTAACATGTTGTAACATTAATGGACATATTGATCTTTTATTTGGAATAGTTGGCACGTTCTCGATTTTTTCAAGTATTTTTATTTTGTTTAAATACGTTTTATCATCAAATTCATGATGATTATCGATGGCATTTTATCATTTTTTGTATATAATTCATCGATTTTCCACGAATTTCTTTCTTCACAATTTGAAGTTCAATACCATTAATCGAACAAACAATACTTTGTGCCTGAAAACCAAATGAACAGAACATAAATGCAAATAAACTGAAGAACTCGCCGCTCGCGTGTGGCTTTTGTTGGTCTCTGTGATCGAAGCACCATCCGTTATCAAAGTATCCGCATACCGCATACCCGGCGTGATGTAGTATATTTTGTATTTGGATTTATTTTTGTCAGTTTACCAATGATGTAATTAACCGGTTATTTAATACTGTGTCGTGCACACTTATTAAACCTATAAACGATATAATTGTATAAATTAGTATACAACGCTCAAGCACCGTTGCCTATTATCTCAATAAGTGTTTATATCGAGATATCCGCCGTCCGTCAGTGCGTCAATGCATGTGTGAGTTCGTTTATTTTTCTTCCAACGACTTCTGCTCCTTAAACGAACCTTCACATGAATGTTCCCCTGGGGATAGATTTCACAGTAAATCAAATCGATCGTTTCGGTCTGTTGCGTATGTAGGTCATCGGAGCTATTTAATACAATATTTGTAAAATTAAACTTCTGCTGTGAAACCGCAATCCTCAGAGATTCAATATTTAGTGTTCTCCATCGTCTGGTGCTCTTCTACAATGATTGTTCAAATCAAGCACATGGGTTTTATAGTGACCTAGACCGCGGGGATACCGGATTAACATGGACTTATATAGTAAATAATATTCTCCTCTGAAACCTTAAAGTTCAGTGGTTTAATATCTGTTATGTGACATGGTCCAGCAAATACTGCTCAAATATGTTCAAATTATGCAGTTGGGGTTAAAACTGGCCACGTCTCGGATGTCACATGATTTATATAGACGTACGTAGTTAATAACTTAAACGATTGCCTCTAAAACTGCAAGCATCATGCGTTTTATAGTTGGTGTGCAACATAGTATTGTGGCGTTCTTCTTTTTTATGTCATGCTTCTATGGTCAAAACTGTTCCTGGGATCTCCTGATTTATATAGACTTATATATCAAAGAAGTTCAAAAGCATTATACACTAAAACTACAAATCCAAGATATGAACATCAGACAAAGGTTTCGTACAAAGTTTGTTGAAATTAGTATCATTGGGCAAAAAATTATCTGCCCATTGTCACTGGATGTATAGAGATTTATAAAGTAAATAACTTATAAATTATTTTCTCTGAAACCGCAACAGTCAGGGTTAAATATTTGATATGTAATATCGTCGTATTGTAATGTTCACAAATTGTTCAAATTATCGCCTGGAGAAAAAAAATTAACCAAGCCCCAGAGGTCATATGATCTTTAATGACGTATGTGGTTAACAAGTCAACACAAAACATATTCCTTGAAATCGCAAGGGTCAGTGTAATATCAAGAAATATTGTGTGTAAATCGTAGTGTCTTTATTAAACGCGTGTTAAAATGCTGCCTCTTTGGTCTCAACTGGACACGCCTAAGAAGACACCTTATTTAAAAAGATGTAATAAGGACACAACATTAAATATCTTCTTCTTTAAACCGCAAGGATCAGTAGTAAAGGATTTTTTGTTTAGCATGTTATAGTAGTTCTCTGTTAAGTGTGTTTAAAGCATGCCTTGGGGTTTAAACTTACCAGACATCGTGGGTAACATGTTTAGACAAAATTATGTTAATAATGTTATTCTCTAAAACCAATCGACGTATACCTTTGATATTTGGTGTGCGACATGACACATAGTTCCTGTTCAAAGTTTGTTCAAATCATGGCACTAGGATCAAAACTGGCCATGCATCATTGGTCATGTGTTTCATATAGATAATAACATTAAACATCTCTGAGGGGTCAGGTTAACATTATTTTGGTGTGTGACACCGTCTTACCATCCCCTGCAAATATTTGTCAAATCGTGTCCCTTGGGTAAAAATTGCCTAGCTCCAGAATCACATAATTGTATGACGAGGCATTTATATTGTAAATAAAAAAATCGTCTCTTAAAAAGGCCAAGAGGTTTAATTTTTGGCGTTTAACATCATACAGTGTTCCTCTACTAAGTGTTTAGCTGATTTGAGCACAGAGATCCCTTGGTGCTCTTGGGAAGCATTTAGGATACTGTGATATTCGTCGTCCACCAGTCCGTACGTGAATGCTTTCGTGCGTCCGTGAAATTTTGTTCTAAATTTTCTTCCTCCTAAACCGCTAGCAGATTTCAACTAAACTTAACAGAAATGATCCTTTGTTGACTCTCTTAAACCACATAGAATATGGCTGTATAGTTGGTGTGTTTTACGGTATGGTTGTTCAATACTAAGTTTGTTCATATAATTTCCTTTGGATCAAAAATGGTCAAGCCCCAGTTGTCACATGATTAATATAAATAATTATATAGAATATAACATTTAAAATTAATTTGCCTAAAAAGACAACGGCCAAAAGAATAGTTAGATTCAAAATGTAGTTCTCTACTAGTTTTGTTCAAAAAATACGTTTGGATTTAAAGTTGGCCCCCATTGGGCATTATTGTTAATATATAGATACAGTGAAAACTTCGAAAATATCTTATACAACACCAAGGCCAGATAGATATCTAAACTCGTAGACTTGGTGTTTTATACATGAGGATTTTAAAAGAAATGTTGCTTCATAAGTCTATATAGTCTATATTAAATAATTTATCCTATGATTCGCCGATTATTTTAATAGATTTTTGTTTATATTCTTTTTAAATGAACAACAATTTTACCATATGACTCATCGCGCGTGGCCAGGTTTCACCCCACACGTTGTTGATAGAAAGCAGACACCACAATTCTTAATTATTTTTGATATAAAATAACGTTCCTGTCAACCGAAATTTCCATTTTGAATGTATCTTATTAATAAATTACGTAATTGTGGTATTGACACTAAAGTAAAGGTAACATAATATGTAACGTAGAAATATATGTACCCCACGTAAAAGATGAATAACAGGTTTGTCTTTTATAATACCATTCGTTTTGAGTTAAATAACATATTTGTAAGAAGGTATTACATATTGTTATACCCATTACGTTGAATAATTTATGTAATAGCTGAAGAAGATGCGAAGACATCGTCCATTATTACATGGCTTGCAGCAGCGCTTGGCTTATGCCTTCTTGTAATAATCGTCAGCATCGCTTGTTTTTGTTTGAAGAGGAAACAGGGTTAGCAACATTTCATACTTGTTCATATGCAGATCTTTTACTAAAAATGTTTTTATATGTGTTGTCAAAACATATTATTCTATTGGCCAAATTAATGTATTTTGCAATGAGACATTTTCATAACAATCAGTCCTTATAATTTGTATATTTAATGTTTTTAACAAATTTGTATGTCATTCCGTTTGGTTTTGTAACGACACATGTTTTACTCTAAATACAGGGAATAACAATGGAACTACCTTTCAACAGTAAGAATATTTGTATTATACGTTTTTATAAATATTCCAAATTGGTAACATTTAGACTTTGGATTAAATAAGTCTGATAATAAAATGGTTTAATTGATTTGAAATCATCATTGTTAATATCAATGTGTAGACCATAACATATTGTTTACTTTCAGGAACAAACTTGTACAGCCATCGAATGTTCCGCAGGGTGAGTTATTTTATATAATTCCATATAAATTGTATATGTTGTAAACAGTAACAAAGACAGTCTTAAATAAATAATACAATAACGTTATGTTTGTCTGTATGTTGTAGTAATGTGCAGTGTATTCGCTTACATAAACGTAATACACAAAACTGTATTCACACGGTTTTTAACCAAACCAAACGCATTTACAAGTATGACGTGTTGTAACCTTTTTAAGGCATTCACAATCAGTGTGATATATTTTACCTATTTGAAAAAGGTCATGAAGACAACAGAGTTCATGTTGCTGTCATTTCCGACGATATAACAGAGCATGAGGCAACAACGTACACCTCACTCCAGGTTTGTTGAGATGCTTCCAGATGGCTGGCTTTGATATGTAAGGATGTACCTATGGTACACATACAGTTTTATATAGTTCTTGTCTAGTTCAATATTTGAACTGCAAATGTTAAGCATAACTGAAGTTGATATTTGACTTAGAAAGACATAACTTGCCACCACAAGTTGATCTGATCTTTATGTTATTAACAAAATATTTTTATAACTAAAAATATTGAAAATATCACGCCTGCTTACCGGGTTTGACCCTAAATGATAAATACTCGTAATTCAAAGCAGTTTTTCATCTAATCACGGTTCTCTATTAACGAATGTTTAGATTGCTGCTTAATACGGCAGTTAAATTAATCATAATACTAATGCTAAAGCAATGGTTTACAACAACTTGAAAAGCAATCAATTTTAAACTTACAGACATTCAGGTGAAACTTAGTTTGAGATCTGTATACTTTGTGACCGGTTTTAAGCATCAACGGATTCAATTGCTCTGGTGAAGGCATCGTACCACGTTATAATTAATGCATGTCTTACGCTTGGTTTTGTTAATGTTCAGTGTTGTACAGGCAAATGATAATTCGCCATGATTTAACTCCTAGTTGGTGAACAAAATGTTTCCTCTTGTGGCGCCTCTAGAGTTATAACATTCCTATAATTCCTTCGAATTAATCCACAGATGACAGAAAAGCATCTGTACAATGCCTTGATGGGACCCAGCTTCAAGTCAACAGAACTGTGTCATGTTATTGGTCGAATAGCTGAGAGTAACGTTCCAGTTGAGATACAGTTTGACATGTCCGAACGACAAGAAAACATTTACGACGAACCGGAAAATGACGATCCAGGGGACACAAATTACGCTGATGTCGAAATGTCTCAAGGGTAGACAAATACCGAATCCGAGACCACAATGACATATTGTTTTGTTAAATAAGGTACACATTTAATCAATGCTTCCGAAAAGGCATAGACATGTTTTGGTTTAAGCTTTAACTATGTAGGAATAAGATGTGGAATTTCTCAACACCAAATTCAGCTCATGTTCGAAAATATCGAAACATATGATAAAGCAATTTAATTCTAAACAATATTTATTCAAACTGGTTCAGAAAGTTTTAAACTAAGGTTCAATTTCCCCTGACGTGTTTAATGTAAAATGCATGGACCAGCAGCTGAGAGAGTTCAGTTGTTTTATCGTCACTGTTGGGTAACGGCGTAAAGAAGATAGAAACCGCATCGGAAAAGTCAATTGCTATATTTCATTCAATAATTTATTGACTACATATTTTGAAGGCTTTAATATTGCGATCACATTTTATTTTAGCTTTTGTGGTCAGTTTTTTATTCTATGCGACTTCTTACTATCCGTAAAATGAAACATTTATTTTTAAATTGTAATCATTAATATTTACTCCATCTTACTAAAATAATAAATTAGCGCATATCAACTTTTTTTGTGTTCAAGCAAATTTGTATCGTTATTCTTTCTAAACGTCTATGAAGAACAAAATGACGTGTGCGATCTTATTTTTCGTTTTCAAATGTTATCAACTTCTCATCAGTACTCATAGGTCAGCATTAAAAAAAACATCACACGATTTCATTGCTGGTTCTGTATCAACATAACTTTTTTGTTTTTGTGTTAGGTTGGAACGATCTACGCTTTAAAGATCAAACTTACGAGGATTGAATCCATTGAAGCTCACTCCCCACGACGTTGGACCGTCCTCTTAAAATAAAAAAACACATATGCACCCGAAATCAATCACATAATGAAAATACGGCACGACGTTATTGGCAAAAAGGTACCGCATGTTAATAGTCATGAGATTTAGGCGACTCGCTACTTACTCTGTCGTAAAATGAATGCACTGAAAACAATGGACATGAATATAGTGTACTTTGACTTTATTTCGAAACAACGTCAACAAAAATTATTACAAATGTATACACGCATTATATGTAATTACTATGTTAATAATGTTAATAAGAAACTTAAACATAAAATAAATAATAAATAAAAATTTTGAAACAAGCAGTATAAATAAATGTCATAGTATTTATTCACTTGACCATGTAAACTCTCATATTTGTATACCTAAAATATTTACTTCATCAATATATTTGATATGCATCATGTATTAATCATTATTAGCCGGTCATATAACTATGCGCTGTGTGTAAATATTCAAAATATACCTAGTTGGTATTTTCTAACACAGATTTTTTGTATGGATTGTCATTGCCAGGTTTCTCCAATAATATGATACTAAAGTAAATAAAAATAAAAATTATGAAACGGGCATTATACGTCAATGCCATATTATTTATTCACTTGGCCATGTAAACTCTATTTTTTCTAATTTTTTTATATAATCAATATATGTGATATATAACACGTATTAATCGTTATGAGTCGGTCATATAATGTATGTGTTATGTGTATATTTAAATCATGGATATATATATTTCCTTTTTTCCTCACATAAGATAAATATATCTTTCAAGTTGTCCACAAATAACGTTCAGACTTAGTTCATACTATGATTCATTTCATTTGAAGATTGGACTAAGACCATACAATGTAGTGCCATAAATAGGGAAAAGACAGGTTTTCTCAATGCATATAAACCTTGGCTTGCATTTTTGCTTACTAAAAAACTACAACAAAGTTAGAATCTTCAAACTATTTTACCAATTTTTTTTCAAAAAAATTGCTAGAACGCCATTGATTTCAAGTATTCAGCGCCGTTTTTCATGTATTCATGAAACATTGTGACAGTATAATAGATGAGGATTTTTTATAACGTTTTACATATAATTAATGATCATATTTCAAAAATACATCAACGATAGTGTATGTTGTTTTTTTAAATTAAAGTTCCATTAGATTAGTAAGCCATCCTAAGTTTATGTATTTACTAGTATCGTTCATTTTAATGCAAGATTTTAGTAAATGGAATTCAAACTTTTAATAGTGTCTACACTTGCAATTGCTAAAACAAAGAAAATATTTCTTACAAACAATTTTCTTTTGTTTAGTTTTAATTTCTTAAATACTATTACTAATTGTTCAATTGTTATTGCAAATAAGATTGTTTAATATTAATTATTATTTTTTTAAATATAACTAAAAAAAGCAAACATTATGCATGTACATACCTTGCAAACATTGTTTCCTTCAAGAAGATAACAATACAGTTATGGGTGCATATGCACGTACAATAGAATGTTGTTTTTTTTAATATTTTTTCTTCAAAATATACCCACTCCGCATGGAAAAAATAGTGATAATTGTGGTTTAACCATAGGTTATTATTTATGTCTTTTTGCAATATGAAGAGTAAACAAAAGAAAGTAAAAAGTAAGAAAGAAATATAAAGGAGAAGCTTGAAGCTCAAAACTGACCGTCAAGTAATCTCTGATAAATTGTATTAAATTGTTCAAGATTATCGTTTTTTAGGGCTATTTCTTGTTCTATATCAAAGTGTAATTTTAGGAATGTAAGGAAATGGTTGAAATCATATGGTTGGTGCATTGTTTTCAATTTAAATATATAATATTTCATTAAATAAATGATGAAATTAATTAATTGCATGTTTTTATTATATTCCATCTGTCCAAAACAAATTAATTCGTATTTAAAATATAATAAAATGCCTTTATCATACATGTAGTCCGCTAATCTGTTCCATAAATGTTGTGCTACCCGGCATTTCCAAAACAAGTGTTCAATATCTTCATCGTATTCATTGCACAGATCACATAAGTTAGAGTTCGTTAGTTTGCACCGAAAGAGGTATGTAATTGTAGCTGTTAAACGCATAATATATTTATATTGGAAGCATCTTAAATTTGTGTCCGTACAAGTTTTGAACACTAGCGTGTATATCTTTGCCCAATTTAACTCTTTATTTTGAAAAATATTTTGGCATCTATTTTCAGTATTCGAATTTGTATTTTTTTATTTCAGATAGTTGAAGATGGTATAAAAAAATATTTGGTTGGTACGAAGTTTTGATTATATCTAGTAATGATTTTTTCCTTGATCCTGTTAGAAAACGCTCGTCTACAAGTTCCAATATGTCTGTTGGTATGTTATTTATAAGACTATTGTATTTAAGAAAGTCATTGTCTGATGCATTAATGATATATTTGAAGTCAGTAAAGCTATAAAATTTCTTAAAGCGAAAGTCAATTAACTGATCGACAAATACGATTCCTTTGTCGTGCCAATCTTTCCAGTACAAAGTTTTATTTTCAATTTGTATTTTACTATTATTCCATATAATATATTTGCTGAAGTTGTGTTTATAGCAATTTTTACATGTATTCCATCCTTTATTATGTTTTTTTAAAATTCGTTGTCTTTACATATACGTTTAATATCTTTAGTTTGTAAATTTGATTTAAATAGTAATTCTCCTCCGTATTTCTGCAGGATTGTATCATATATACAATTCCACATACTATTATTTTCTGTAAGCAGTCGTTTAACCCATGATCCCTTTATAGAATTTAGGAACATTTCAATGTCTGTTAATTTAAGGCCTCCATTTGTATAATTCATTATTATTTTGCTGCGTTTTATTTTGTCGGGTTTACCATCCCATAAGAAGTTAAAAATTAGTTATTTTTTGTATGGTGTGTTTAGAAGGGTTTGGTAATATAGTGAATGGATATACTAATTTCGGTAGGGCGAATGTTTTTATTACTGTAATTTTCCCTAGTAAGGTCAATTTTTTGTGGTGCCATTGTTTAAGACAATTACTGAATGCACATAATTTTGGTTCTAAGTTCATGGACATATTTTTTATTTTACAATTATAAAAGGATAACCCAAGAGTGCTTGCAGATTCTGATGTCCAAATAAATTTGTGATCATTGCAAAAATGGATTGTAGTATTCTTGAAAAGCCCTACTCTTAAAACTGTTGATTTTGAATTGTTAAGGTTTAATCCAGATGTTTTCCCAAATTGTGTTATTACATTGACCAAATTTTCAAAAGAAATTTGTTCACCGTTGTTGAAAAAGGTTGCGTCGTATGCGAAGAGCGACTGTTTTATTTCTATATTATTTACAACAATACCCCTAATGTTCTGGTCTTTTTCAATATAATTAGACAATATTTCGATACATATTACAAACAGGGACGATGAGAGAGGGCAACCTTGCCTAACGCCATTTTTTATCTTAAGACTTTCCGACATGTATCCATTGTTCATAATAATAATACTTATGTCACGGTAAAACAGCTTTACCCAACGGATAAGATCATTGCCGAAATTAAAATGCTATAAACACTTAAACATAAATTCATGATTTAAAGTATCATTTGCCTTTTCAAAATCTGAAAAAAATAAAAGACCGGGTATTTGTTTGTTTTCAATGTATTCGATTATTTCGAAAATTAGTCTGACATTCTCCCCAATATATCTCCCTTTTATGAAACCTGTTTGTGAAGGTGCTATTATTGAGGATATCGTTTTTTTTAATTCTATTAGCGATGGCTTTTGTAGCTATTTTGTAGTCTACATTAAGTAATGATATTGGTCGCCAATTTGTTAAAATAGTGATATCCTTGTTAGGTTTAGGGATTAGTGATATAATGCTTTGTTTTTGAAAGTCAGTTAGATGTCCGTGTATAAATGAATAGTTTATTGATTCGATGAAAGTTTTTTTAATGTCATCCCAAAATGTTTTATAAAATTCTATCGTTAGTCCATCTGAGCCCGGGCTCTTGTCAGTTTTCATTTCTTTTAAGGCATTATAATATTCTTCTTCGGTTAGGATACCTTCACACATATTTTTATTATTTTCACTAAGGCGGTTTATTGGTGTGTTAAAGAAATCAATATTTGATGTTTTATCAACCTGTTTTTGATAAATGGATTGATAGAATTTCACTTCTTCTGTTAATATTTCATTTTGATTTGTTATAAATTTATCATTTACTTTTATACATTTAATAGTTTTCTTCTCTGCGTGTCTTTTTCCTAGGTTTGCGAAAAAAGCACTGTTTTTTTCATTACTTTCAACGTATATAGCTTTTGATCGCAGTAATATACCGTTGATTTTTTTGTCTCTTAAATTATCCAATAACATTTTTTTATTTGATAATTCTTTTGTGTCTATATTATCCTTACGTATCAAGTTTTGTTCAAGGGTTTCTATTTCTTGAAATAGTTCTTTTTCTTGTTGATTGTCTTCTTTTTTCTTTTCACTAGCAAATTTTATAGTTACATTTCTAATATTTCCTTTTACCAATTCCCATTTAGTGTTTGCGTTTGAGTGTTTATTGTTATTTAAAACTTCTTGCGATGTGTTTTTAATTAGTGATTTATATTCGGTATTTAACAAAAGGCTGTTGTTTATTTTAAAATAACCAGGTCCCCGTTTTTGTGATATGAAATTCATTTTTAATATAACACTTGAATGATCTGTTTTATATCCTGTTTGAATAATACAACTTTTTGTTATATTGCATAATGTATCTGTGATAAGAAAAAAGTCAAGTCTGCTGAAAATTGGCGGTTTACCGTTAGAGTGCCATGTAAATTGACATTTATTAGGATTATGCATTCTCCAAACATCGATTAAATTATGTTCGTCTATAATTTTATTTAAGTTATCTCGTCAATGTTTATGTGTATCGGCTCGGCCGTTTTTCTTGTCTAAATTAGTGTCTAAAATAGTATTAAAGTCACCCCCGATTAAAATATTTTCGTTGGTATCTTGTAAGAATTTAGCTAGAGTTTTGAAAAGAAGGGTGTCGTCCTTGTTAGGCCCATAAATATTTATAATCGTAAGACTCTGCTCATTGATTTCTAGTGTTAAGGCTTGAAGACGACCCGGTATAATTTCTTTGTAATTTGATATTTTTACTGGCAGTGTAACGTTAATGAGGATTGCTACTCCTTCGCCGTTTGATTTCGTGCTACTAAAATAGGCTTGTCCCTTCCACTCCCGTTCCCATGATTCTACTATGCTTTTGGTCGAATGTGTTTCTTGCAATAGGTACAACGCAATTTTTTTTTTCTTAACCATTCGAAAACTTGATTTCTCTTTTGTTAATAACCTAAACCTTTAACATTCATTGATAATATTACTGTTTCCATTTTACTTTATAGTAGTTTGATTTGAACCAGTCAGAGAGCTTCCAGTCATTCAATTGTGTCAAAAGATTCATTTTTAGTGCTACCAAATTATTATTTGTTGACGTGTTTTATTATAAAAATAATCGTTCCAAACAAGGGTGTTAGCGACCCATTACTATTCATTATTTCTAGACATGTAAGTATTTACTGTACAGGCAGTTGTGGCGTTTTACTTATTAATACAAGAGTATTTTTCCAGCTATTCACTTTAATCAATTTGTGTATACTCATGTGTAGTTAATGTGAATAAAAAATATTAATTGTAATGCCAATGTAGTTAGACTATTTGTTTTATGAATATGTGTTCAGCGCTCGTTTTAATTGTTTTAATTTTGAAAGTATTAACTTTAAACCTTAAAGACCTTAAAAGACGAATACTTTCCGTATTAGTTGGTGACAGATTCCATCAATGAAAACATGCTATTCATAATAAATAGCAAAATGACACTGCAATAGCACATTACATACACAATTAGTGCATTGTTTTTTATTGTTGTAATACGTGTTTTATTTGTATTATTCTCAAATCTTTATATCATTAAACAGGTATTATTTTTGTCTATACTGATTAGTTTACAAGTACCATTTTAGGCATTGTCTTTTAATTTAAGTCACAAGTTTGTGTATATATTTTGTACGTCTCTATTTATGTTGTCCAAATATGTCAAAATGTTATTGGTAACACATTTCTATTTTAGTCCCTAAAATACTTAATTTATCTAATTTCTGGCTAATTGCACTGGCCGAAAGCCAGTAGTTTCATCAACAAATGTTAACATTGGCGTAACGCATGTATAATATAAGACAAACATGGGCTTTTATTTAATTTTGAATACGAGTGTTTGATATGTATTGCATTTTGGAAATTTGGAAGATTTACTAAAAATCCTTTTTGAAGTTGTGGCACTGCTAAGAAAGTTTTTGAAGAACAGTTACACATATGAAGAGCATATTACGACATAACTGCCTTTAATGAAAGCCCGTCGTCCCAGTAACGCTTACAAGTAATTGTTTCCAACACAAAAAAGCAAACGATAAAATCGACAATAAAAAATGACCTTATATTAAGTAATCTGCACCATTAGAATTTTTGCGTCCAACATAATTATAGAATTACCCAGTTTGTGTTGTTTTATAATTTAATGAACGCATTTATGCGAATATGACTATTTAATTTGAGGGATTACATCATACATACATTTATTTTTAGATAATTTTGTTTTTAAGTGTTTGCTGTTGTAGTTCATTTCAAAATACGTTTTTATCGCTTTATTGTTTTAATTAAAGTAAAAATATAATTTGTCATATTTTATTTGGTTTTCAATATTTGATATATACATAAAAAGACAAAAATACTTGTAAATACAAAAATCTATCGTGGACACGTTTAGTTGTAAACAATAAGGGACGTAGTGAACAGGACACTTGTTATGCTTATCATTGTGCCATTGTTCATTGTGGTAGAAATGTCTCGTTGCTGAACAAATGATATCTTAGTTATATATCAACAAGTACTGTTTAGCAAGATATGTGAATAACAGACTGTATTAAATTTGTTTACAGGCATTCGAACAACCTGTTTTTAATTTTCTTTTTGACCGATGATAAATGATGAAAGCTGTATATACATATATGATAATCTCACTTTAATTTTTAATTGTTTGTATTTTAACAAAATATTTTGTGTTTTGTTTTATTAAAAAAAGAACCTTTTAATGGTCTTTCATAAATGAATATTATGTTAATTCTTCTGACAAATGTGTGGATACCTTGTTATCGTTTCTGTCCCTATACCGAAAAGGTATTCATTTAGATTAACATTATAGACTATTATGAAATATGTGTAATCTCGAACGATCAAATACATAACTTTGTTTGGGTTAATTGCATACTACCGACAACTATATTGTGTTTGATTCCTTAAGGTAGTACAACTGTAATCATTGCCCGCGTTTTTTGTAAGATCGGTCGACGTCGGCTAATGTCGGTAAATATCGTAACTGAAGTCGTGATATGTCCGTTTTGCTCGGTTTATTATTAACAAAGTATAAATCTTAAATAAAAACACGTTTTATATAATTCAATAATAGATTGTAACGATGAAATGCATAGTACAATATATTACGACGTCAAAATAGATTTATCTTTAAAAATTGTGTAAAAAATGAACCTGAAGTCATATATTTTCGTGACAACATAAAAAACAACAATCGTGAATCGTAACCAATAGGACGGTTAACGAGTAAAAAAGACGTAGCAACAAAAATCTGTACGTAGAGTGCAGTAACATTGACTGTCAGTTGGTAAACACTGCAGCGTATAGTAAAACCCACACAGTCAAAGACAATGGGAAAATGGACCTGGAAAAGTGGAATACCTGCTTTGTTGTCAACGCAAAACTTGAAACAGGTAAGGTCACAGATATATGATCAGAGCGTTTATATAAAATACACATACGGTAATCATTTATATAGACATTTAGTTCAAAGATGTAAATTACGAGCATCATTATCATTACATTATGGTATTTGTCTATGCTCTATTTACTGTAAACATCGAGATACAGTAACCAGAAATAAATTTCTATTTATTTGTTTTAGATCTTGTACTTACTTGTATCTTTGCTATAGTTATATTTATTTCTGCATTTAGCAATTGTGGACAGCCTGGGTGGACCATCCCATGTAAACAATATGCTGTGAGTCTGTCCACAATAAACTTCAAAACAATAATGGACTCAAACTTAAAAATAATGGAACAGCTGGCTGGTAACTGAGGTGATAGAGCAAGTTGCGACTGACTCAGTTAGGATTGCAGCTAGCGATGCTATCTTAAATGAAATGACGTAAAAATCTATTATTTGGATTATCAGCGGTAACAATAAATGTTTGCATCATTACATGGAAAACATCAAACTATATAAAATGTGTTGTAAAACCAATTATCTTTGTTGACTGCCAGTCTGCCAATCTCTTAAGTGTAGGTTAGGCAACGTTTGGCAGGCCTTTTAATATAAATCCTGCGGGTCAGAATGTCTGACCCATTCCCAATTCAAAATACAAGTATATTCGTCAATTAGCAGAAACTTTTCTCAATCCTAGAATAATAGCCAAAATATTATTGTCAAAAATAACAATAATCTTCTTAAAACATCATGGTTTTTTTCTTCTATATTAAAACAAATTTCATGGCTGGTAGATCAGCAGTTCACACATTTTATGGCTGGTAGATCAGCAGTATGATTATTGGCCTAATAAAATTCCAATATATTATGTTAAGTTGCATTCTAAATGTGATATTGCATGTCCATATTTTACTAGATTGCAATGTCCACTATGTTTCCAGTTGAAGGAAGGGAACTCCCGCAGGTTACTCATATGCATCGGTGGAAGTCCAGTTTGGTAGTCAGTTCGCAACATACGTCACGCCAAATGTTCCAATAAGTCAAGAGGCTTTACAAGTTACAGGCATTTCAATGACTGATGGGACAATGGCATTCATTGGATAAGTTGTGCACCCAGTGTCAATATAAGTGGCTGTCGAAAGAATTATAGATTGGCTTGAAAAGTTTCGAAATGTGTGCTTAGTTGTTTATAATGGTCGTCGTTTTGATTTAACAATTTTTGTATTAATCTTGGAAAATGTTAGTGCAATTGATATTTTGTAAACTGCGCTTTTATCGATTCTCTATCAATATTCAGAAATTTATATCCAAAGCAGTCCTTGAAGCAAGTTGATTTAGTTTTACAATTGCTTGGTGAAACATACAATGCACACGATTCTATGGCAGATGTGACAGCACTTAGAAAGTTGCTCCAATGTGTGAATTTGTCTTTAAAAGATCTAATGACCCACAGCTTTTCCCCATTGGCTGTGTCAAAAGTATTTGCTTTCAACTGTGCTTAAGCCCAGAAGTGTCCAACATTGAGCCCACTCATTTCATGAAGTGTAATGAAAAGGCCTATGCCGCTGAAAATATTGCTGGGTCAGGGCTAAAACTTGTGTATTTGACAATGCTTAATAACAAGGGTGGAGAGGATGCAATACGTGATTTTTCATTTTGAAAAATGCTGAAGGCTTGCCTAGAGTCAATTATTCTTAAAAGTATTACATGCAGTTGTTCTAAAAATATCTAAGTACTTAAACGAATGATTTGAAAGAAAATTTAAATTACATGTTTTATTTCAGTACCTTCAGTAGTTTTCCAGTAATTACAGAAGTCAGATTGTGTGCATTTCTTTATTTATTTTTAAGTAACAGTGATTTCAACTAAAGTAAGAAATATGGTTCTGCATAGTCTCCATAATGCCCTTTATAAGTGCACAAAATTTCATCAAAGCACCTTTAGTACTTATCGTAGGATCCATTTTGCGTGAGTTTTTGTTTCTATTTTTAGTAACAGTGACCTGATCAATCACATAAGGTGGAAAATGAAGGGTTGCACTTAATCCATACATTGCCTTTTATATGCATGCCAAGTTTCACCAAATTTGCTTGAGTATTTGTAACTAACTGCAGGGTATAGTGTAGAAAGCCCTGTCCATGTCAAGGGAACTTATAAGTATACGCTTATTTAGTTTCTTTATGAAATTTTGCATTAATATTTTTGTTTGTACATCGTTATTTAATGAATACAAGCTTGTTAGGTAGGTGGTCATTTGCATTTAAATCTAACCATGTTATAGATCTTCTTAACATAGACAAATACTTAGTATACAACTCTGTTTTTTTCACTTTTCAGACCTTCTTATGTCTCCACCCCACCCCCCACCCCAAACTCACCAACACCATTCCTACGTTGGCAGATTTAGCATAATTGCATAATGTATTAAATATATGTTTAAAGAGATTAAGGACATTGAAGGTGTTAATTGAATTGGTAAATGACTTTTTTTATTTTGCATATTTTGTCAATTTGCCATTATGTGGTTTTGAATTTCTTGAAAAATATTTCTTATAGTCCTATTAGATTTTATTGAATTGTTCAAAATATACACGGGTAAATTGCTTTTTTTACTTTGATTTAAGCTGATCACATGTCTCTGCTGAAATATAAATGCTCAAATTCCAAACAAATAACATACACCTTATAAAAAAAGAAGACAATTGTGTATGGGTGATTTTTGCATACACGGGTTGAGCTTGTAGTTTGGAAGAACCTTACATAATAAGTAAGACCGTTTTCATTATTTTTACCACGCAATTGTCTTGTATTATATTATATATCATCTACAATCATATCATGTACTAAATATACAAACATTGTTTACAAAAAAATGCTAAAAAAATGAGTTTATTGAATTTATTTATCCCCAGGGGTAATTTAATTTAGAAGAAAATTCAAATTATGGGTCATCATACAGAAAAAATCACGAAAAAAATGTGCATGGAAAGCCACCCTAAAATTTGTAATAAGACCACGTATGAAAATAATACTTTTAATGGGTTTTGGAATATTGCCCATTACAGTTCTAATTACTACCTTAAGTACAACAACTATAGTTGGTGTGATTGCTAAAGAAAAACAACTCTATTTGGTTTGATTATTAAAGTAACAAACCCTATTTGGTTTGATCTCTTATGTTTTGGTCGCCTGTATACTGATGCATAATTCCTTGTCTCTATCTACACTAGGATGTATTTAACACAAAACAAATAAATTGTTTCTAAAAAAAGGCTAAATTCTCGGATTTGTATTTTCAACATGTCATGTTTTAACACTACAAACAGTTTGTGTATAGATGTACATGTACGTACATTAAAATGCATGTACTTGCTTTGTAATGTAGTTTCTACTTGAACCTGCGAATATGTATCGAGAACAGAGAACATAGAGCCGTCTTTATAGGTATTGGCGTTCATACATGGAAGACTGAAATCGAATTCAACGATTCTAATAAACTTTTTGTCTGCAAAGTCTGTGTTTTATTGACAACATGTTCCCAAAAAAAAGAAAAAATGCATATTATTTCATTGCGAATTGCATCCGCCAGACATCCTGCAAACAATGGTGTTAATTTACCTTTATGTCCATTAACAAAATGAAGCCGTTAACTCGTTACTATAAGTCTTGATTCGATTCCGGTGTGTATATGTCATGAAGCACTTTTTTGTCAATTGCATACAGGAAACCTGCAGAAGAAATGTCCTGAGAGCGGGATTTCTATGCATAGACTTGTATCTGTTGTTTAATAACTTTATTATTAATTACATCCAAATCAATATTACTCTTAACTGCAATTCCACACAAAATCAGGAGCATTTTCAGCTTTGAAGAACCTCTGCGTTCATAAAAACGTTTAGACCCAGCACACTTATGTAATTATCAATGGTCTTGTGTGTTTGTTCGATATTAATTTAATATGACATGATTATTATTCTGCAAAACAAATTACGTATTTATGTTTAACATTATCTACGCAATAAGAAGTTTAGATACTGGAAATGTATATGTCATGTGTATGGACATTAAATCTTAAAAGTATTGTACGCATGTTTATTTAAATAATACAATGGAATTGTGTCTCATTGTTCGGTTTTGAATTAGACGTGAGCACATTCTTAACAAGGACTGATACATGCAATAAAATTACGATACTAGAACTTATATAATACATTAACAAATGTGTACTTGACGAGTCGTCATTTTCCTACATATGAGGAAGCGTAAAACCTATGTTTGTGTCAGATAAAGTTAGAAATATATATGAAGGACATTTAATTGATTTTTAATAAGCCAATTACACAATTTAATATTGAACAAACAAAATATAAGGTCACCACCTTATTCTCGTTTCTAGTAATTTCTATCCAAACAAAACCCTTTTACTTTAACAAACAATACTTAAATTTGATTAACCGATAACAATACGAGCATATCAGTATAGGGCTTAAATTGTAATTGCATCAGCCTCCGCATTCCATCGAAAATTATTTGGTACCGACTCTGATCTCTTGTTTATATTGTATTCAAGGTCGAGTTTTTAATCTGTTTTAATTTTCGACCATAATTGCAAAATTTGCTAAAAGTAAGATATTTAAGACAAAAAAAAAATATTATAAAGATTTGTGTCATTGAATAACGCTTTACATGTGGAAAATACCTTGTGTCGAATAGGTACCACAAACAAAATGTTTTGTCCACCTACCGCCGTCTATTTTGGAGATGTTAGTGGAACTAGACACTTGTTTTGTCCGTGTACTCTTGAAGAAATTGGGAAAAGTCCGATGGAGTAGCCCAAACACATCTTTATGCATAAGGGTGGTCCTTATGTAAGGCATATGCATTATAAGTGAAATATTAAACTTACTTCTGTAGCTGCGGTACAAAACGCCGCTTCATGAGCGGTTAATTTAAACATATTCTTATTCGTTTAACTTTCTGATTATTTCTTTTTGCTGAAATGATCCAACATTAAGCTGTTTATATTCTTAAAGGGAAATTTTCACAGATTTTGGAATGTTTCAAAGTGTGTCATTAAATGCTTTAAATAGATGAATGTAAACATTATAACTAAAGAGTTCCAGTATAAAACAAAAATAAAATTAAAGAAAGAAACAAACAGTAATCCAAACCTGGGCTAGAATTACTAACCCATGGAGTAGGTCTGGCGCTTAAACCACTCGGCCATTCTTGCTGACGTAACAGTATTTGTATTGCATTCCTTTTAACGGCAATCCTAATAACGTCACAAAAGATAACAATAAAAACAGAAATCTTCAAATTATTGAATCATTTCGCGTTTGTAACGCTTTAGAATTTTGAATGTTTAGAGCATGGTAAATGTTCAGAAGTACTGTTTCTTAGCATACAACATAACTGTAAAGAACATTTGCAAATCTGAAACATTTTTGTTTCAATTTTGTCAATTTTTCAAAACGTGAAAAGATCCCTTAAAGTATGTTTTCATACATCGGTTGCAATGACTAGTAAAAATATTTTATATTGAGATAATCAAGTGTTGTCCATTAATTTCATTTTTATATAAGTATTGCTCAAACTTATGTTTCCTGACATTTTCAAATTCGATTAACATTCTATGTGGACCTTCTCGATCTGGGGACGGATCCAACATGTACGATTTATTATTAATAACTATGTCATAACTCAAAACCTTTAAAAACATTATTTAGTTTATATAGAAATGGCGTTTGACTCAATCACGATATAGAGTAGTTGTACCAGAGCATCGATGAATTACAAGTGCAAAAGCGACTGAAATAAATTTAAAAAAGACTCATAAACAATTAAATGTCAACATAGTATTACAAGTGGACCGTGCTCTGTCAAATAGGGGTTTAATGCGTGTGCGTAAAGTGTCGTCACAGAAAAGCCTGTGCAGTCCGCGCAGGCTAATCAGGGATGACACTTTCCGCTTTTATGATATTTTTCGTTAGCAACAATAAAATTTAGGCGGAAAGTTTCGTCGTTGAATAGACTGTGCGGACTTCACAGAATAATCTGGGATGACACTTTACGCACATACATTAAACCCCCTTTATACAGAGCACGGCCATATTAAATATATAAGCTAACTACTATATGAGCACTTGAACCAAAATGTGAGCAACTCACCTTCAACCGAACGGGGTTGCTTCTTTCACAAATATATATAAAAATTACCGGACACATCTATTTCAAACATTATGTTCCGATTTTTATAAAATCCATCATACACACGTTAAGAATACACTGACATTACTTGGCTTTCGTATTGAATTACAAATACTATAAACTGAAAAATCATATTTCCACATGTAAATGCAAAAGTATACACTGCAAATGCACTGGACAACATTTGTAATAACAACATACATAAACTGACAAGTAATGATCCCACAGGAAAATTTTCGTAACTTTATTCAGAGGGCATAATCACGTGATTGTCAAGATCACGACGGTCATGCCGAGGCAGGTATTTTCGCCTAGTTATACCCTTTGTTTCTTGCATGTTTTTTTTAATTCCGCTCATTTTACTCGCTGCGAAATTTCTTAGCGGGATGACCTAATTAAGAGCATTTGCGGGAAGTAGAGTAGTGATATAAAGCGAATGTTAATACCAAATAAACGCTCATCAGCGTTTTACTGATATGGCTGTAAATTAAGCGTCATTTAGAAAAATAAACACAAGTAATGAAGGGTATAACAAGGAGAAAAATAACTGTATCGGAATGGACGTCGCCACCTTGACTATCACGCGAGTACCCCCTCTGTATTGCAAATGCCTATGCCATATTGTAAACGCGTGCGTACATCTTAAAGGAATCTTAAACACACATCATTATAACAAAACGTCAAATCATGCCAAACAAATCCAATTGAAATGAATTGTATTTATTTTATCCGATGCAACATTCACAAATGTCCATGTATTTTTTATTTAAATTGAATGTGGGGTTATAAGTTTCACAATGAAAGTTCAGAAAAAGACAAGAAGAATCTCTAGGAAACAAATAGCATTTCTTCAATAAAATATACATGATATACAACATATAAAAGCGTATGTTTGCGATAGCCGTTTGTGCTCTTACATACGTGTTGTAAAGGTTTCATTAATTTATATCGACTCGATAACAATTTTAAGTAGATGAAACGATGACAAAAACATTATTAAACCTATAAAATATGTTACCTGTTTACAGTTATGTAATCCCCAAATGACCGTATACATTCCCAGTGCCGTCCTGCTGTGATCCTGCTGTGATATTGTCACGGTCGTTTGCCTATTCAACGTGGATACGTGGTATTCGTTTTGCATTTTTGAATCGCTCTCCTGTCTCTGATTTGCTGAGACTATTGCCACGTGACTGTAAGCCTTTACCAGCGCCACCTGGCGTTTGGATTTATCCGTCGCTTTAGAACTGAAAATCGTGACGAATTCGCCTTCTTTAATGGACGACAGAGGCCGTGCCGTTCTAGGACCGCCCGTTACTGCGTCCGAGGGCGTGGAGCATTTTTAAATTTTACGGAGTCCGCCGTTTCGGAGTAGCCGTCGGAGAGGGCTGGCCTGTGGTCTTTGCTTGGTTTCCTGTAAGGTACACCCGCAATTCGTCTGATTGTATCATACAGCTAAATCATTTTATAGAAGGAAACTCTAGGGTTCATGTAAACTTGTACTTTACATGTCTACCGGCCTTTACACTGCTGCTTCATGTACATGGCGGACTACTTTCTTGACCTTTCTCTTCTGATTAAAGGTCAAAGGCAGTTAAGACATTTAGACGATTAATCTCGTTCAACTGAATCGCCAACCTTATCCATGTGTGCCTACATTTCAATACCTACAAGCATTGAATCAATATATTTCAAATCAATTTATCGTATAATAATAATTGCCGCAAATAATGTATTAGTTTCTATGGATGTTTTAACTGAATGCAAAACGAATCAACAAGCTGTACGCCTTTTCCTACTGATATTACGTCACTAGATTGCATCATGCATTCAGTTCCCGGACGCGATTGTCTGGACATTTTGAAGCGCAGTTACATTAAAATATGACGCATTGGTGTGTTTAAGATAGATCATTATAATCAAATGTTAATTAAAAGTGTTGGAATGTATTGCGCAAATGAAAGAGGTATATGCAGTACCAAGGCGCGGGAGGACAACATAAGCTTCGAAATGCAAAAGAAGCTGATGCCGTTTGATTCTGCTGACTACTAACGCCGTTACCACGGCAACACCCACGCAGATCAGCGTTATGAGGATTTTCTCTTCCATCACTGGTTTATCTGGAAAAAAAAACCACTGACAGCCCATGTTTATCTGGAAAAAAACACTGAGTGCCCATCATTTTAGTTTTGATCGTATGTAATTTCACACAAATACATGATAGGCATACATAAAGTGGGTATGTTATACATATTTTATGCATTTAATTTACCATACACATAAAGCATTTATAAAGTAAACAATATGGAAAACAAACTAAAGTGCAAAATGTTCGTAGGTTCTTCGGTGTATTAAGCACGCATTAATTATTATGCACTTAAATATATTATGTTATTTTGGGAGATGGGGTAGGTTTGAGAGGGTGGGGTGGGAGAAAGGTATAACAAAATCCTTACATAGCGATCTAACTTCCCTGGCACGACTTTTATTGTCGCTTGTACAATTGATCAAATCGAACGATTTGTTTGCTGCACTAGTGGTTAAATCAATGCCACCGTTAGTTTCCGATGTAACTAGTGACGTCAAAAACTCTGAGGTTCCCGCTGATGATGTCACGGGTGTGCTAGATGACGTCGGATCGCAGTTTTTCACCTTAAACACTTATCCGCTGTATTGTATGGTGTCGTGAACAGTTGCTGAAAGGGTGGACAAACAAATGTAACATCATTTTCGCTGATCGTTCTACTCAGTAATTTAAAAAATGTGTCGTTGTTACATTGCCCATTGAACAACGAAACATTTAACATATGAGTTAACAACAGATTGCTTTTCTTATCTATGGTTATTACTATTTAATACGCTCTAAAATTTCAATTTGTTGTTGAGTCGACTAAAAATGCAATACATCGAACTAATGTTGGCATAATCTTCGTAAACGTCAACACCACCACAAGTAACATCTTCATCAACAAACAGAATTACAACAAAATGACTTATCATCGTATTCTCATTCTTCATCTTCATTGTCAGCAAAATGACAAGCATCAATGGCAGATACAACAGCAGCAGCATCCTTCTTATCAGCAGCAGCAGCACTAGCATCACGATCATCATAATCGCATTAATCAATGCCCCATATAAGCATCTTTCAACTCAGTATTACAAACAAGCATAACCTTCGTTTGGTTACCGTCATTAAAAATCTCCATTCACAGACGAGATAAAACTATAATTCCTGCTTATCTAAACTCAAAATCGTTGTGGTTCGTTTGAGTAAACGTTGTTCGTTCGATAACCAACGTTTAATCGAACGTTATGAGTTATTTCTACTTACCGTTTACGCAGACGGACGAATAGCTTTTGGTACAGTTGATTTTTCTTAATTCGCCATGATGGTTGAGCACAAAACCATGCATTATGAAGTCTTCCGCTAGCAGACAAAGGAACAATACAAAAAATATAGCTTAAATGACCTTTTCACAGATTTTGTCATGTATTGCAGTTTGTCATTTAACTCTTTAAATTGATAAATGTACACATTTGAACTAAAAAGCTCAAGTAATTAAAACAAGACTAAAATTTAAAAAAATCCTCAACCGGGCTCATACCATTAACCGTTGGAATAAAAGTTTAATATTTGAACCATTCGGACACCCGTGCCCATACAGTGAGTGGCGTTTTTTATACTTTATAAAAGTAATCCTCGTATTGTCACAAAATATAACGACAACATCAGAACTCTCCAAGTGATGCAATTGTTTCGCGTTTGTAACGCTTTATAATTTTCATGTTTTTAAACCGTCAAAAGATATATATGATGGATACTTTAGAGTATGGTAAATGTTCAGTATTACTGTTTCCTCGCAAATATCATAACTGCAACGAAAATTTGCGAATATGAAACTTTTTTCAATTTTATCAATTTTCTAAAACGTAAAAAGGTCACTTTAAGTGTTTTATACGTATAAATAGAATGGTACACGTATTTGAAGTGTATCGCACGAACTTCATTATATGCACAGTCTTAGAGAGAATAAGGACCTAATGCCGCATCGGAAATAAGCGCTCGGAATGTCTTCTACTGTCTTAAAGCCATCCGAATTGATATTTCTCACAACAATTCGGTTATCTCAACTGACCAGAATTGATTAGTATTATATAAATTCATATACATTCTAAAGCTTAATCCTTCCATACTGATTTTCGCTAAAAGTGTGCCAAAAAAATGCCAAAAGCATAAAAAATACGAAACCTAATCATGTGCATAACGGAATCCTCAAGACTATTATTAACGTGTGACGTATGCATGCTTTGGGTCACGTGAGCGCCATTTTCACGTGATTTCTACTTCCGCGCATTTCAAAACAAAGAAGAACTACTAAATAACACAAGCAATTTACAAATGAATTATGTCTACGGATAGCCCTAGCAAAGTAATTATAAAACAGGTGTTTGTAGTAGTGGATAAACGAGGATTATTATGTATGGAATATAATGTTCGTAAAGTCAGAATGCAAGCTGATTGCATAAAAACGATTTCTCAGATCTGAGCAAATTCAGTATTGCCTATTTGTGGATTGCAAAACAAAAGTAGTTTTTATCAATCGTGATGACAGTTTATTGAAATTTGTCGAGTAATATGCATAGATGTTGACACAAAATCACGGCGCAAAAATATTACGCTGCTATGTTTTGTCTGTTTGCTTGTCCCATTGTAAACTGGTAATGACATGATTATTCATCACTCATGCAAATGGTGTTGTAAACAATGATGCAATTATCACGTGGTTTTACATGTAAACCACGGGTGTTTAACTTTAGATTATTTCTGTGCATGCACAAAAATTGAAAAGCCCTATCTTTGTACTGAATTTGGGCATTTTCTTTACCAATTCTACCAACTTGTTTGCACATCTGACATAAATACAAACACATTTTGACTCAAAATCACTTTTTTGCGACACATAACAAAAATGGAAAATATATTAACATCAACTCAATAACAAGGATTAACGTTAGAGGGCTCAAATTTGGCATTTACTTCAATTGTCTATTCATTTCAATATTAAAGGGGCATTTTCACATAATTTGGCATGTATTGACGTTTGTCATTAAATGCTTTATATTGATCTATGAAAACATTGGATCTTAAAAGCTCTAGTAAAAACAAAAAAGAATAAAATTAAAGAAAATAATTAACCCTCAACTGGGCTCGAACCACTGACCTCTGGAGTAAAAGTCTATCGCTTAGACCATTTGGTCCGTGCTCATACAATGAGTGATGAATTTTATACTTTATATAAGCAATCCTTGTAGTATCACAAAATATAATGACTTCAGAATTTTCAAATTATTCAATCGTTTCGCTTTATAATTTTGAGGCTTTTAAATCGTCAAAAATGCATATAATATATGTTTTAGAGCATGGTAAATGTTCAGTATTACTGTTTCCACAAAAATATCATAACTACAATGAAAATTTGCGAATCTGAATCAAAATCAAAAGTTTTTAATTTTGTCAATTTACCAAAACGTGATAAGGCCTTTTTAATATCGACATTTAGAATAATGTAGATCAAAAGGTAAAGTATATGAAAAGCTAATTACATATTTTTGGCGTTATTTACGCAAGTTTAGAGGGTTTTTTATTTTATTTTTTATATTGTATACGGTAATTAACTTCAGGAAACATTATTTTCCGTAAACACTAGAAAAATATTGTCAAACAGTGCCTTAAAAACACATGTATACAACATCGTGTAATAGTCAAATGATAACTAGAAGTGTTTTATCTTACCGCTCGCTTCAAATCACCAAAGAATACAATTAAAGAAAATCGTATTTATTTCAAACAACTATATGAAGTTTTCTTTCACTTCTTAGCATATATGCTTACATTTAAAATCGGAAAAGCCACTGTAAAAACATGATTTCGACATTTATAACATAAAACATATACACATCTTTTTTGCTTACTAGTTTTTATTCACATATTAAATTAAATGCATCGTTGATGTTTCAACATAATGTTCGCTGCAGGTTTATTTGATTAACTAATTATTGGCCGAATGCTTTATTGATGATCATACTAAATAATCTCGTTACTGATAGTTCAGCATCGCAGGGCGGAGTAACGTTAACGGAATGACGGACCGATGAGTAACAGACGTTAAACGTTGACGTTTAGAACGTCAACTTTCGTCAATTTAAATATAAACTACATATTTCTGCATTAAAATTAAAGTTAATATTAGTAATAAAATATCAATAATAAGAAGAATGTAATTCTTAATATTACTATGATGATGATAATAATGATGATGATGATGATGGTGATGATATGATGATGATGATGATGATGATGATGATGGTGATGATATGATGATGATGATGATGATGATGATGATGATGATGATGATGATGATGATGATGATGATGATGATGATGATGATGATGATGATAATGATAATGATAATGATAATGATGATGATGATGATGATGATGATGATGATGATGATGATGATGATGATGACGGTTTTGTGTTATTTTAATGATTTTTTATTTTATTTTTTATAATTATTGTTATTATCATTATTATTATTATTATTATTATTATTATTATAATTATTATTATTATTGTTATTCTTATTCTTTTTATTCTTATTCTTATTATTCTTATTCTTATTCTTTTTCTTATTCTTATTCTTATTTTTATCATTATTATTATTATTATTATTATTACCACCGACCCACGGACACATTTTACAGTGCTCTTCTAACAAATACAAATATACTTACATCTAAGAAATTTTCCGATTTCCGCAACTTGGATCCATAACGAGATACCAATAATATCCTTGCTTACACTAAACTTGTATATGTTAGTGTTATTTATTAACGGCCATTCCATGTGCGATCCATTGGTTTGATTCTCGCAATCTCTGCGTGCTTCCACAAACGTTATGTTTTTGCAGATGTCAGTGGATGCTGTTCCTAATTCGTGACAGATAAAAAAGTGTCACTACACTCCATACAATTACAATCTATAATATGGTTTCACAAACTTAAGTATAAGTACTTAGGGTTTAAACAAACAACAATTAAACGGCACACAATCTTCTATTTAGAAGGAATGCTGTACCAGAAGAAGACAAACATATAAAACATAAAAAAACAATAAATTCAATGTGAATGAGCGATAAATCGGTTAATTGACATGGATTTGAAAGTGTACAGTTTAAATATATACATAGAATGGGATTTATCATTAATCAACTGTCATCCGCCCTTGTATCAGTGTACTGAACACGTGACACATGAAACTAGACTACGGACATTTAAAAATCAAGGCGCTAAAACGTAAACAGCAAAAAGAATCAGAAGCAAAAAGTAAAGAATTTAACAAAAAATGTATCCAAAGTGTTGTAATATCAAAGAATACAGGCAATTTCATGTAATGTCATTTAAAGCTCAACTAACGCCTCACTATGCATTATTATAGACCATATCACTTACTGTTCACACAACTAACAAATGAGGTCATATTGTTGTACAATTGGTCTATTGAAATGAAAAATCAATGTCTGAAATTGATTTGCAATTATTTAACTGACCCGTCTGAGTTAAAGCTTCTAAATTCATGATAGTGTCGTTCAGCACTAACAATAAAAAAGCACAATTGGAACGAAATTTAGAAATATTACTTTACTCGTGCACAGACCTGTGCAAGAATTGACAGGAAAAAGATTTTGCCAATAAATCACGTTTTTTTTTATTGATTTACAATTATATAACAGACCCTTCTGCATGAAAACTGCCCAATTTCTGATTATATCGGCCCGGACTTAAATTAAACTTGAGTGTCATTGAGCGCTCTCGCCTGAGTTTACGGACACAAATGAAGACTTGACAAGGTGATCTACTTTTTGGCCACACTGGACCTATATTCAAACACGGCCTTCATATTGTCAATATAAATATTCCAAGTTTAAACAAGACTTAATTCATAAATTTGGCCCTAGACAGTTATAGTTTTAAGAAGGGACTTGATTACCTAGTTTGTTATGCGCATCTGACCTGATTGGAATTGGCAATGACAATATAAGCGTTTTGACTAAGTTTTCTTAATGTTGGGTCATAAATAGAGCCCCTTGATTAGTAGTTTTTTTTTAGATTGCACCCTGTGACCACATTTATGGACGCAAGTGACTATGATTCGATCTTGGCCTACGTATTGTCTAGATAAACATTCGTAACAAGTTTAATTAAAATTATGTCGTAAATGAGGCCTCTAGAATGGTAACAATAATTTTCTAAGATTTAACGTTGTAACCTATTTTTTCAAATATTTGCCCCAGAATCAAATAGAGCCTATGTATTGCCAAAATTAATTTTCTGACAAAAGTTCATGAATAATGGAATGAACAATCTGACCAAGTCGAATCAAGATTGAGTCAAAACTATGGCATCTGGAGTGTTAACAGGGTTTTTCTAACATTTGAACTGGTGACCTATTTTTCGACGCCCGTGACCCAGGTAAGGAACTCGGTCAGGATTAAGTCAGGATAAACATTCCAACAAAGGTGCATTCAGATTGATTAATAAATATGGCCTTAAATAAAGTGTTCATTACATTGAACCCAATGACATAGTTTTGGGACGAAAGTGACCTTTATTCAAACTCGGCCTTGATAATGTCTCAAAATATTCTGATAAAGTTGTATCACGATTGAGTCGTACATGTGGCCTCTAGAAAGGTTAATAGGTTTTGAAAGATTCGACCTAGTGACCTTTTTTGGAAGAACGTAACACAGAGTTTAACTCGACCTAAAAACTTTCAAGATAAACATTATATCCACGTTAAGTCTTAACTTAATGGTAAATCATAAACATATTCTTGACTGAGTCATAAATATAGGTAAAATATTTTTCTAACAAAAGATAGTGTTTCAATTAATATTCTGACCAAGTGTTATCAAGGTCGAGTCATAAACGTTTCCTATAGAGTGGTTACAATGTTTTCCTAAGATTTGTCCTTGTTTTTAGTAGCATGTGACCCAGATTAAAACTTGGTCTAGATGTTGTCCAGGTTATCACTCTGACAAAGTTTCATCAATATTGAATGAAAAATGTGTCTTCTTGTGTGGTAACGAGCTACAAATATAACGACGGACTTCTGACAACGGGTGATTACAATAGCTCACCTTAAGCATTTCGTGTTTAGGTGGGCTAAACAGGCATACTTTGAAGTCCTATCAAATACTAGAATGCAGAAACTAACAATGAACAAAGAAAAAGGTTAACTGTTAGAAATTGATTTTAAGCTGTGTGAATAAGTTTACAGGATTTAAAAGAAAGTGGTATTCAAAACTCCATCTTGAAGAATTTACGTCTTTATTCTGCAGCAAACAAGCAAGTTAATTGATGATATTTTTAAAATAAAACATTCCGAATGTGGGGATACTTTTGTTAGGGATTTGAACTTCAACGCCGTAAATCCAAACGGGATATGTTATTTTCAGGACAGGTTTTTCGTCCGTCCACTTCCACCAGTTCATCATGGTCTGCTTGTTGTTTCGACATGTGATGTATGTCTACGCCATACCACGTGCTTGATGGGTTGCTTATAAGATCGGCCTCTGGGAAAAATAATGCAATTACTTAACGAAATAACACTTGTCTGTACGTCCGTTCGTATTTACCCCAGTCTAAGTACGTTTCCATATTTTACCAGCTTCTCCTTATATATAATGAGTCTCGCCCTGTGACAATTTAGCATATGCAGGTGCATAAAAAGCCATACAATTCGCACAGGCTAATCAAGGAAGACACTTTCTCATTGAAAGATCGGAAAATATATTTGTTAGTGTAACATGTCATCAAATGTGCTGACACATTTACTGACATGTAAAAACTGCCCTATCCCCCGTTAGTATAACGTTACAATTTCTTGGATATATTTCGGTTGTGGGACTTCGCACGTATATTTAAAACCTTTTATGCTATATTTTTTGTTTGCAATACCGCACCTAAACCTGGCTCAGGCCGATCTATGCGGATATGGAAGAGTAAGTCTACAATAATTTTCAATCTGATAATGATCTTTAAAGAGCCTGTATATTCGTAATTTATTACACCATTAACTCTCTGAAGATCATTATGCCATTGATCAACATGTCTGTTCAAAAGTACAGTTCTTACATCAGATAATGAAATGTTTACAATTAAAAAGCAATTGAATTTATGACTGCAGATCAAAATCAATTAACTTTTTTCTTTCACTCTAAAAGGCCAATATTTACATCTACTGTTACTTTTTTCGTATGTGTTTTGTTATTGAGTATAATTACTTAAAACAAATAGTTTTGGAACCTCACATTTACTAAATACAATGAGTGATTATAAATATATTTGGATGAGCTTTTGTCTGGGAGATAGTTACATCCCGGTTTGTACGTGTATAGCCCTGTATATTACTCATCTTTTAAAAGTAACAATCCTTTATCATGCAAACATGATATAATCTAGTTTAATAGTTTATGTCAGTCTCACTCTTCATGATACATTATATTTACATATACATTCAATAAAACAATCATAAAAACCTTTCTAAAAGAAATATGAGAGACTCAATATTATTACATTAGACTTACATTACTATATTGGCAGAGCAGAACAGATGATGGAAGAGAGATAACCCTAAAATCCAAATGAAATTTGCTAGTTGAGGGTTACCTCCCTTCCCCTAAAATGCCTACATTATCCAAATGAATGATAGTCACTCGCAATGTGAGAACCAGGCAAGCAATTTTAGAATGCCGAAAAAATCGTCACATAGCAAATTATAATATCTTATTTCGAGGATAGATCAACAAGTCCGTGTAATGTCTGCATTAAGATGATCTCGAATGTGTATTATACGATGCTAGGTTCTGAACCTTTCAACAAGAACGGATTGTGTTAGTACTTCTATTTATTTTATTTCATCCTACCTACGAAACATATATGTGTATGATGCTATGCTGTATCTCAAACCATTGAGTAAATACATGTAGGTAAAATACAATTTACATTCGCTTGTTTTACCTTTTTACTTGCATTGCAATGGTTAATGCTTATTTAAACTTATGTGATAAATTCTTGGCAAATTGTGAGATTTTACATGCTTTTTAACCGGTTAAACCGCCAGTGCGTTACATTGACCGTCAAAGACGGTGACTATATTTTATTGTAGATATAGTATGTCGTGTCCTGTCTTGGATAGCCAAATGACGATTGGACGTAAACAATAATTTATTTCATGGCATGTTTTATTGAGTTTTACTTTTCCTGGATTGTAATAAACTTAATACGTCGATGTATTTAATATGCTATTTCGTTAGCGACAACGTTCAAAAAGGGACATCGGGACAAAATATGCATGTGCAAATGTGTAACTTTTTTCGTGATATAGAGAGGACAAAAATACAAACGAAGATGCACATATTGCGATTTCAGATATCAAGCGTAGATGTTCTCATAATGGTGAAAACAACCTATATATTTGAAAAGTATAAGTGTAAACATTTAAATTTATTAATTAATTCATTGAATTACACAGTTTTTATTATAACTTTAATAATGTTCTACAACTAACGGCCAAGATTTGTTTTGCTATATACATATGCAAAAAAAGAACACATGTGCAACGGTCTAAATAGAAATTGGAAATTGAAAATACAGTTTCATCGTGCACTAACAAAACTATAAAAGGAATTATAGGCTAGATCGAATTTGATGCTACCTGTGTTGATTATTTATTTGAAAAATAGCAAAAAAGACCAGTCATAAAATAAAACATTACAAGCGTGTATTAGATATACATGGCAATCAGATAATACCCTTGTGTAGTAGCTGATTTCCAACCGCGCGCATTGCACCATAGAAATACCTTTGGCAGTTTCATTGTTGTAGGCATAATACATACGGAATATTACGCTAGTCAATTGTTCCAAGTGTTTGTAGCACTCGAGTGGCTTGTGTGATGACCTATCACACGAGAGGCGGAGCCTCGAGTGTGATGCGAAGTAGAACAAGCCACGAGAGTGATACAAACTCTTGGAACAATTGACTAGAGTAATATTCCTTTTATTATATACAACAACTAACGAAAACAGTTAACAATTGTATTTTTTACTTAAACAAAACTGACAAAACAATGACTAAAACGGTACGCCATAGTTTATTTAAGACGCGTATGAATACAGTTTATGTAAATAAACGTGTAAACATTCGAACCGGGAAAACACAGGTTTCCGACACGCTTACCTTAATGCCATCGTTAATCCAATGTTTATAACAATTAAGTTGACAACTTTAATCCGATGTTTATCCGATAACAAAAACGTTGAAACAATATGCACTTCCACTTTTATCTTCCATGTCTTTATCGAAACATAGTTTAAACCACACTATTTTATTGTATTCCTATCGAAATATACATTTATGCACGATAAACACACAGTCCAAAATACGTTTTTAATTCGTTCGCTGTTTTTAACAAATAGTTTTCTGTTAAAAATCACCACGTCTGTCAGGTCCTTAAATTCCATAGAGTTTAGATAAAACTATTGTGTTACGTCACAGAAATGACGTCACACGATGTACTACGTATTCTATTTCGTAATATAAAATATTTCTCTTTTCGATGCGCGTAATGTGACGTCATTAAATGGGTCGAAGTAGTCCGGCTAGCGTAATACGGGATTTTTTATTTCAACGATTGATACAACCTGTGTTTTGTTAAAAGCATTAAACAGGTTTATAATAAAATGGTTATTTGCTTCCTTGAATAAATACACCATTCTGATTATAAATGCAATATATATATATATATTTATCACATGCCAAATCATGTTCCCCATGTAATATAACCATTACGAATATTTTTATCTTACACACGTGTAATATACTTTTTAAGCGTTTTCATTTGCTTATTTTCGTTCGATTAACCAATCGTACTTTGTTATTATGCTGAAATGACGTTGCAACGTCAAATGGCATCAATCAATGTAAACAACATTCGGGATTTATCATTATGTTTGCGTAACTATTTATTTTATTTGCTCATTAAAAAGCATGTGCTAAAAAAGATCTGACACTCGTTGTCATATCATACCATATTTTATTAAACTCGTCCAGGAAATGTGTAAGTTAGCTTGCCAAAGGCTTGCTTACTTACAAAATTCCTGAACTCGTTTAATAAAATATGGTATGATATGACAACTCGTGCCAGATCCTATAAATATATGACATATCTGTTAAAGACTTAGAAACACAGTTGTTCAAATAAGAATTTATATCAAAGTTACAAACTATATATATAACAGTATGTTTTCGTTTTCATTCCCTAATACGTGTGACGAAGGCAGTTCTGTTTACAGACAATGTATTCGCTTTATATCATCAAACGTATCGCAACTCATCTTCGATATCTAAGCAAACAATTACAACGTAAACATTTCTAGATTAAACATAAAGAGCATACTGAAAGAGTGACGGTGAAACATTCCATGTATATATATAAAGCATGTTTCCTATTTAAATGACAAAAAGGATGTCCCAAATAGCGGATCTCTGAACATAATGTATATACATATATATTAATTCATAGATCGCGAGTTAACTCCTTTGCACAATATGTCCCTAACTTTGTGTCATATTTAAGAAATATTGGAGCATTTTTTAGAATGTCATAAAACATAAAATATTCAAAAGAAGCATGTTCAGATTACCCCTACCAACATGGATATACAGTAAGATAGTTGATCATTTACCTGTTAGACCATAAGTACATGCGCAAATATACTGTTTTTCACAGTGGACTTTATGCGTGTATTCTAACTTTGCATGTCTGAACGTATGCGGTAAATTAGCATGTGTTATGCAATATATCAAGCGAAATATCAACGATTTATGAGGTATGCCAGAAAAACTGAACGTTATATATTCCTGTTTTAAACCGACTAACTTATTTGGCGCACAAACAAGAAACATGCTCATTTAGAACGGGCACTGTTACACTATCGATTTTGGTTGGTTCAAGACCCATTCTACCATTATTTGTTTGAACATGTGTAGAAAAGGGTACAGAATTTTGTCTGAAGAAACGAATGCTTATTTTATTAAGATGTATGTTGTTATAACATATAAACTGTTCATGCAAAAGTTAATATGGATGTAGATATAGCAAAGCTATACGTGTTTGTGATTAATAGTATGTTCCTTAATGTATGTATTCACGCTAGTTTTACATATGTGTTATCAAGAAACATGTCAATGTATTTCAAGTAAAATCGGCTTGTCTTAGACGTCCATATACCGTGAACGTATTACATAAACCATTTTCACAGAAAACAGTAAAAATGTTCAAACATCTGGCGGCAACTATCATTTAATATATCATGGGTGATTATTGTTCAAGCTGTTGTCATTATTATCTAACCCATAATCAATGTGTCATCGTTTGTATAATGCTATAAATAAATTAACTTTGTTCCGCTTCAATCGGATCATTACTTTGTCGAGCGATAAAGGATTGTGTTATATCTTTGCTGCTTTCCTTTAAGACCAACGTTTCGAACCTGTGCAAGGCGCCTGAGGGGAGAGTGCAAATAATGCTGAAAATGTATGGACTCGTTTCACACACAGGAAAAGCTTATTGATTGCTTTACATAAACTGTAGTGCAGCGTTGATAATAACAGAGATCAGATGCTTTGGCGTTTTTAACTGTCTGATTCTCACAGTTTTTATTTGCCCCATGCCACCAATCTCAGTAATTGCTTTTGTATAAATGAACTCATTAAGGCGACATTCCATTCTCAAGATATATGACCGCTGAATGAAATAATTAATCAAAATGAGTGCAACATGCTTCTCAAAATGACATAGTTAAAATGATTTTTTTGTGTAAGCAAGGGCAATACAGTCTAATGATGCAATGGTGTAAACATTGACTGTTTGACGACACAAATTCAATGTGTAGGTTTAAACATACTGAAGAGAATAAAATGGTGTGGGGCAACATGGACCCTGCTCATGCTTTCTATTTTTTAATGTGTTGATGAGGCGAATTCGATGAACATCTGATCAATTTGATGTGGCTTTATCTAACATGGGTGAATAATACCAGACAACAAATGTCTGACTTCTGATACCATTTGTTTTGTCAGCTGTCCGTGATAATAGGGAAGTATTTCAGAGCGCAATATATATATTCTGTAGCTTTAAAGGTGTATACGGCATTAACTGTTTGCGAAACGTGTTAGTTTGAAAACAAGAACACCATGTAATCAGTGGAAACGTGTAGTTTAATACAAACAATTTCAGAATATAGCAAAACAAATGTCATACATACATTCATTGACAATTTGAGTTTTAATCGCATGTTTTTACTTTATAAAAATCCGTTAACATTATATTGCCATTCACTAACAAAATGTTGATATACATGTGAGTAACTTTCGCATGGTCATTGATATTTATAGTTTCTGATTGAACACGTCAATATTATTTTGAATTTAGTAATAGGCCTTACTATACACTTAATCTCTTAAGCCTAACGAGTTGAACGGCAAGAAGCAAATTATAAAATTTAATATTGAATTAATAATGGAAACGAATCGGATTTCTTGTGTTCTTTGTGTTACCTGCCATACACGATCCCGGATTACCAAGTGCTGACATTTGAGAACTTTTGCTGTTTAATTGAATTTAATCCAAACCGATTTCAACGACATTTATGTACTGCAATTCAGTTGCTAAATAAAAAAAATATATTGAAGTGACATTCTAAGTTTGAGTTCGAAATGAGTGACATGCGATGTCTGTATTTCTAGAAAAAAGATTATACAGCGTTAGCAAGAATGTTTTTGTTAGGACTACGTTTTATAATAGGTACATTCAGAATATTTGTGCATTTTGTTTTAATACACATACGACATTAGCGCCGTCGTATTGAGACGTTGTTAGTTTCTAGAAAGAGCTTAAAAAGGGTCAGTTTTACAATGTTGTATCTTATTTCATTTTTATAATTGATTGCTAATCTAAACACAATTACATCTCATGGATACTTTTTATCGTAAATATTTAATTGTCGGCATGTTCAGCATAATTCATTTTGAAAAGACATTGAAATTATATTCAGGATTTTTAAAAGGTGACGCTCCAATTTCATCGTACTGTCTGTATTATTAGCATCAATTTGCTTGTTATGTTGCGAACGTATTCGCATAAGTTAAGAACAATAAACACAATTATAAAACCATTGCTCAAACTGTACGACACATAGTTAAAAATATCGATATATGAGTATTTAATAACGCTACTTTTAAATTATCTGTATATTATGAAAACTGTGTTGAATATTTCAATATTAGATATTTTTATTTTAACACTATAGGCGTTAGTTTCGAATGGAACTTAATGAACATATCGGGTGGTTCGTCAGTGTTTCCCGTGATGTTCAATCTCGTGCAGATCTAGTACTTCCGGGAGAAGGCTGTGATTCCGAGTGGCGACCAAGTGATTGTTCTTCACACTGACAATTAATTGCTTTGTGCTCGCCAATGCCACAAATTTGAAGCGTACCAAGCGTTTACAGAAACTGTGAGCTGTTTAATGTTTCTATCGTCCCACGCCATGGAAGCGGTTGTTACGCAGTATACACCGGTATGTAAAACATAATATATATTATAAAATATTAATATTTAACCTAAATAATAATATTTTAACTTAAACAATACTTGGAGTTTTTGGGATTGAAAATGCATACAAATAAAACATAAAACTGTGTTTTTGTATCTAATATTTGTTTATAGAACGTGTAGTGATTACTATTTCGCATCACAGACAATTCATTCTTGAAAGACAGGGACTATTACACCGTGGTATTCCGATTATTTGCTCTTCAAGATTTGATTGCGTGGCGTTGTATTACACATGGCCACATGTTTAATCTTCAAGAAAGCATCTCTTGCTACCAGTTTAAATATTCTGTTTGGTAACCGAATGTACCACAAATGAAAAAAAATCATTTGAAGCCAAAATCTAATTCAAATCAATATGAAAATGCAATTTCCCAATCATTTTTGCTTAATGTACGTCGGTTCGCAGGTGATTGGGTCAGACATTATAAATATTATTCAATGCTTTGGGTTGCACGATTTTGATTATTTATGTGGTCAGACTGTAACAATATTTTAATTCTAAGAGTCAATTTCAGTTTAAAAGTGAACATTAAACTGCTTGAAATTAACTGTGATATCTACAAATGTTTGTTTCTTAAATTCCATTTATTTAGTCTGATATAAACTTTGTTGACTGTTGCTTGTTATTGTATGTTATATCTTTTTTATTCATGTTTGTTTCATAATTAGTGCTATGCAACCTATTAACCGCTGAACTATCTGATGCGATGATAAATACGAACGACGGTCAATGGTGATTTTTTTGGTGCGACTACTGTAAACACGTACTGCTTAACGTCATTTAAAAGTAATTATGAAATGAAGTTAAAATCCAATATGATTGTGTATTCAATCATTGTTTTCCTATTTAAAAACATGATGCGGATGATTATTCTTTTAGTATCGGGTTTTATAATAAAAGTCGTTTTATTGCAGCGGCAATGCATCTGTTGTCGCTGTTTGTTGAATATACCGACAGGAGGATGGTACACTGCGTGATGCACGTGAATGCTGGTGAATCATTGAAACAGGCCTTTCCAGCATAAAATTTGATTGGAAATAATATTGATAAAATAACCATGTTCCTGTATTGGTGTATTATTCAAGAAATAAATGTTTGCGAAATGCATGTATGTTGTAGTTTTCCTTTCACTTGCTACTTTATATTGTAAAGGCGTTTAATCGACATTATGTTTCATGTCTTACTATTGTTATTGTTGTAAAAGATTGTTAAACGTTAAGCAAACTGTATGTAATGCTGTAGTGGACGGCGAGTTAGGAAGATACCCACTTTTTATCCATAGATATGTTAAAATGGTTAAATATTGGTTAAAACTTATTGAAACTGATAACATAATTTTAAAATCGATTTATATACAAGCATTAAATGATTGTCAAAATGGTCGCTCTAATTGGGTATCTAATGTTAAACTATTGTTAGACACTTACGGTTTTTCATACGTGTTTAATAATCCAAGCTCCGTCGATGTTAAAATAGTTATACCACAGTTTAAAACTGTTGTAATTGATACTTATAAACAAGAGTGGTTTCGATCCGTTGAAAATAGCTCTGTTTTAGATATGTACCGTGTGTTTAAGTCAACATTTGTATACGAAAATTATTTAGATTTATTACCTAAATCACTAAGACACTAAGTCGCAAAGCTACGATCTTCCAGCCTGCCACTTAGAATTCAAACTGGAAGATATGCTGGTCAAAATATACCACGAAATAAACGTTTTTGACTTTGTTGTAACGAATAAGATTTTGAAGATGAGTACCATTTTGTCTGTAAATGTCCATTATACGTTGATATTAGAAAAAACTATTTAAAGAAATGTTATTACAATAGGCCTTCTGTTTACAAATTCCACCAGTTGCTGAATACAACGAATAAATTTGAACTTATTAAGTTAGCCAAATTTGTAAAAGAAGCTCTGATTTTAAGAAATAATATTACTAATGTTGTTAATTAATTTATATAGCAATCCTCAATATATTACCTTGCCTATTCGTAACCGTATACGATGCTGATTATGCTATTGTTACTGCTATGTTTATCTCTGTAACTTTTCTTAAACGTATACGATGCTCCTTATGTTTATATTATTACTATGTTTATCTCTGTGACATAATTGTATGTGAAATATCTAGTGTTTAGACGATGTACACTGTGCAAGTCTGAATAAATATTTGTCTATTTGTCTATTTGTTATTAACCGGAGTCCGATCATTTCATTTGTATATGGGTTTGAATAGCTCCGAAATACAAATTGTGCCATTATTACGTTACAACTGCACGTTTGAGGCACAGGACACTTTCGGGTTAACGTTTACTCCGATAGTGTTCTTCAGAGTATCGAAACTTGTTATACTCAGCATTTACTTTTGTAAATTAAAGTTTTCGACGGTTATTTATTCCAAATTAAAATAAAGCTATGAGCATGTATAACATGTTCAATAAATCAAACGTTTTTATATGGTTACTCAGTTCAATTGTAAATGGTTTGACACAGTTGCATTTGATAACCAATGCACACTTTTGGTAGTTAATTGATATGCAGGCCGATGTACAAAGTTATGTTGACTTCACATACTAATGAAATAGTAAACTTTAAAGATAGTTGTTGTTTTCTTTACTTCAACATTTTTGCAGTTTTGATTTGCCCCGTTAAAACAATCTCATAAATTGCCTTTCGTAGGAATGAACCCATTAGGCCGATATTTGATGGTCAAAATGTGTGGCCGCTGAACAAAATAAATTTAAAAAAAATGCTACATTTTTTTTCTAAATAACAAAGGAGAACATGACTGTTAAAGTCGTTTAATAAGTAGGTTAACCATACTGAAGAGATAAATAGCAAAAGCTTCGTTTAAAAAAAATGGTTTGGTGCAAAATAAGCCCTGCTCGTGCCTGTGAAAGAATTAAAAATGTTTTTCCTTTATTTAACGATGTTTTTGGGCGTGAAATCCGAACATCGTAACCGTTTCCTGGGGCTTTAATTACGATAGGTTAAAATAGTATGATATAATAAGGCATAGAAGTAATTATGTAGCCTAAAAGCTTAATGTGTCATTCAATGAGTGCGACACATTTGATCTATAAAAAATAAGGACATGTTATAAGTGGGCAGCGGAAGTTTATAAAAAACGATTATAGAATCATATTAAATACATGACATATGTGAAGTAAAACATTGGTTTTAGGCGCATGACAAATATTTTAATACAAATGTGAGCACCATTGTATTGCCATTCACTATCACAGTGTCACATATATTTACCGTTACTGATTGAACACGTCAATATAATATTCAAATGAAGCAATTAACCGTATTATTACGTGATACTCAGTATCTTAAGTCTGCGGAGTTGAAACAGAACGGAGCAAATTGTAAAATTTAATATAAAATTATATTCGGAAAAAGATCATGTTTGTTTGTGTTCTTTGCCCTAGCTTCCATACACGATTCCGGATGGCAGCCTGATAACATGTGAGAACATTTTCGTCTTAATTGAATTCAATATAGATTTTGTTCGACGACCATTCAAGAACTCACCGGCTTTTTTAAGCGGTTTTGAGCTAATACACAAAAAAATGTAGTGACATTCTCAGTTAGATAGATGAAGCATGCGGTAAATGTGCTTCTAGACGACGTTCGTATGCAGAGTTAACAAGAATGATATCATTAGGACTACGTGTAAACATAGGTACGTTAAAAATGATATTGTGTATCGTTTCAACAACATTCATGTTACACATATTTATATACATGTAATTAAGTTCGACCTATTGAGAATATGTTGGTTTTAAGAAAGGCCTTTAAAGTAACAATCACGCTCAAAAATATAGAATACTTCGTTAAATAAAGCTAACCCATACACAAATCAATGTTCCTTTTAGCAAAATGCAAATGTCAACGTTAGATGTTGTCTGGTAGAATTGATTTAACGAGATACAAAATGCTCGTTTTTATTTTTTTGTGGCCACAAATAATTCCATTTATATCTCCCGTGAAATATCCGAACATTTACGGGCGATCACGAGCTTGGATACGGTAAGCGTCGGAAGCATGACGTAGCTCTCATGAATAATCATTCTGTGAAATCAAAATGAATTCTGGGCAACTGGAACTAAGCGAATGCGAAAATGGCTTGTATAAATTATGCAAATGAACGCAACCCGAATGAATCCGATCCTGACTCGAAAGCGAAAGTAGATTACACCGCGGAACGATATTTAGATATTTAGATCCTTAAAACTTGCCGAATGCTTGTAATATAATGTTTTTACATCAATGTTACTTGTTTTTAGGGTCTTCCTATTGTAATTAACAATCGTATGGTACTACTTGTTGTCTAATGTTTTTATATAGCATAATACAGTAACCGTATGTATTGGTGAGCGTGATAGTGACTTTAAACAGCATTTGTCTATTTAATATCTTTTTCAACTTTCATTAATTCCTTGCTAGTTCACACACAATTACAAATCTTGTATACCTTTGATTGTCTATTTAATTTCCGAACAATTCCTTTTAAAATAAATGTATATTCTATTCAAGTTGTCGACTAGATTATAATCAAATTAAATAGCAATTTATTGTAATAAATATCATTTCGCTTGTTACGTTGGGAGAAGAACACAATCGTTTCACCAACTAATTCAAACCTAACAACGCACAGGTCAATTCTAACGATATAAATGCAATTAGAAAATGCCACTATGAACTGATATGGTAATATCAAAACTGTGTTTAATTTAATTTATAGTATTTATATATTTATTTGACTTGTATGCGCTATAAGCGTTTGTTTAGAATGGAACGTAGTAAACATATAGCACTGTTTGTTCAGTATTGTCCGTTGTGTTAGGCCTCCTACGGATGCAGTACTTCCAGGAAAAGTTTGGGATTCCTAGTGGCGACCCCGTATGTGTTCTTCAAACTGACAATACACTGCATTGTGCTCTAAAATGTAACAAGTTAGCAGCTTGCATGTGTTTAGGTTCACTAACAGAACGTGTGAGCTGTGTAATGCTTCTATCGTCCCTTGTCATGGAAGCGGGTCTTACACAGTTTACACAGGTATGTAAAACTGATTGAATGAGAATGACTGTTGTGAGAGAAAGGGACTAAATGGCAAGTTTTGACAAATGATTTTTTTTTCGGCATAGCTGTCTACGCCAGCTTTTCACCTTACCTGACCTGTGTAAGTGTCTAATTAAATTCAAATCAAAATTTCCCGCGACTAGATCAGAATGAATACACTTCATTTATTCCATTGGCTGAGTTGAGCATAATTCCCCCAGAACATCGGCAACACGACCGCGTCTTTGTAACGATGTTAAATGCGTGTTCAGCATGAATCTACTTCATCTCTTATAAAAAGGCTTAAGGGATAGAACAGTCTCATACTCAACTCACGACATCAATACAGTTTGTGTGACCCTTTACATTAAGAAGATTGTCACCGCCATAGCGTTTGTACTTAAAGGCTTTGTTCTCATATTTAGTTATTACTAACGTATTGCATTCTCTGATCACGTGTATTTTAGATCATATACATATTGTTGTTCCCTATCCTGATATTAGTTTTGACCAAAATATGTTGTTTTTTTCGAAACACCGTAAAATACATGTAAAAGTATAAAGCTTTAAACACATCGTCGTTCCAGCAGTGGAATCGTGACCTCACTTTAATGCATTGCATTCCATCTCGCAAGGTATGAAGTTCAGTTCGCGGTCAGTACAAGACTCATTATATAAACTCTATCGCGTTGACCCGGTGAACATGACCAGAAATATCTTTATTGCGAATATTCGGCGATATAATTATGGTATGTCAATAGAATATTGTGTTTCAATAATTTCTTGATAAATACTAGGTTTGATTAATTTAATTAAAAATATTCCACCATAAACATGTAGATCTATTAATTGAGCATGAGCGCGATGATTCACGATGCTATTTACAATCGAATCAAATAACTATGTCCGAAAAACCAATAAAACATGTCTGTTCGAAGAACGCGCGTATTTATATTTCAAATATGTACGGTTGATTCGTGTGTGGCCATTGACTCGTATATTTTCATTTAATTTGCATTCTTCTTGTGTATTTCTGTTCTATATCTTAAATATATGGTCAATAATATCTAATAATGCGAAATAAGCCACGAAATCTGGCGCAACGTAATTGATTTGCATGTGGTGCTGCTAAGAACTGCTTAGAAGAAGGCTTTTGCTGTCCCATAGATATAACTTCGTTCATCAACCTTAACCAAAATCAGCGCCGTATATCTTTTAAAAAGATATTTCTTGTTAAAGACTGCTTGAATTATATGCAAAAATTTACAGTTAAAATACTGACTTAGATGTTTAAAAAAATAATTGATTCCCTTATTTCTAAAGATAACGCTACACTTAGAAATCATTAGAAACCCTAATAATCGATATATAACTGTACTATACAGTACCATGCCGAAACACAAAACATAGACTGTATAATAATGGTTTTAAATAATAAATACCTTGATCATTGGATTAGAGTGTTAGTAGTTTAATACAAATATACAAAAAAAAACACTATTTATATCGATTTTCTGGATTGTTTAAGAATTGTTAAATTTAAACATAATTTCTCTTTCATAAAAGGTTTAGATGTGCTTCTGATATTATCATAAATATATAAAAGTTAACAAATTTTAAAACGGTATTATTATTTAGAGTTAGTCAGTCAACACATTTTGAGTATTCTGTAAATAATATGTATAGACCGCACACTGCGCCTGATCAACTCAATTAACAAATGACATGATTTTATATATACCAGACAGTGTTCACAACAATGGAATATACAGTGGGACTCATAGTATTATTAGTTTTATTTGGCCCCATATATTGAATGTATAAATGTGTTTGCAACCACTATCGTTATAGCGACAGGTTAAACCGGTCCTTTCACGTGAGCCAGCATAAGAGTGTAAATGCGAATTCATAACAACACCCATAACATATAGTATTACAGATCGCGAACTTTGATAACATTCCTAGCAATTTATTCTATTCCATATGAAAGTCATTCGCATTTGTCGCACTTATAAATATACAAACCATGATCAGTGACCCCATTGTTTCAGAACCGGTTTAATAAAGTTTATTATAGTTAATAGCTGCACGCATGATACATGAGTGCTTGCAAAATTTAACACGTTAAACTGTTACATCTTTTAGAGTAGTGGCTGAAACATCAATGTGGTAAAAGATAAATAGGAATGCTATCATGCTCACAAGACTTAACCTTATCAGTCCCATATGTGAAAAATTAGTAACGTGTTTTTTAAGTCATGCATTTGTGAAAGTATGTTATAATATAATACAATATTTATAGGCTCGAATTTTTATTTTAATATATTCAATTTGCCGACTTGCTTTGATAATGGAAGTTAATATATTAGTTGGGAAAACAATCGTTTTAGCTTATTGTGTTACGGGTTAGGTAGATGTTCTATTATTATAAGACAACAACAATGCAAAGCAGTATTATATTAAAGAACGAGTTATTGTTTCATTACACAAAATTGAAAACACTAACTATAATTAGTCGTTTTCATCAGAAACACCCAAAAAATTTGTCGGTATTGCATTAAATTAAGAATTGTATGGGAATGGTTACCAGTTATAAATTTAATATTTTCACAGCGGACAGCGGGCCTAGTTGTCCAAATGGGTGGCTGGTTATTGAAGGATCATGTTTCCTGTTCGGTAACGCGCCCGCAAATTTCTCGGCAGCTCAGGTTTGATATGAACCTTTGTTGTTTATTCACATAAATTGACGCACACTTATTGATGCTAGTGATTGGTATATACAAACTTATTGACAAACTGAAGCGGATAATAGGCTATGCAAATAAAACATTAAGTGTAACTTGTGAAATCATTGAATGTTTTGCATGATTGATTATCTGCTCACGTGACCTAAGTTTAATTACCCGATGAACCATCTACTTGAAAAAATTGATCATTATTATTCATTGAGCGCACCACGTTTTTACCAATAAATGATCCGATAACTAATTGTTTTGCATGAACTTAAATGCCGTTGCTTTCCATTAGTCAATATACAAATGACGTCGTTGTTTGGTGAAAACATTATGCCGTTCGACGATCATTAAACCGATAGTGAAACTATATTACAACTCCAGCAAATAATCCATTGTGACCGTTATGGTACGAACATGCCGCATTTAAACACTAAACGTTGCATTTCAAAATACTATTTGTTAGTTAATCGATGTATTTACTGTCTAATGTATGCATTTACGTCGATGGCGTATATTCCAACCTTTCATAAACCGACCAAAAACAGATGAATGTTATTCAATATTTACATAATAATATTTCGACAAAGCAACATCAATAGTGGAGGTTTGATAATGTAATTTACGTTATTTTTGCGTCTTTTCGCAAAGCATTTCTGTAAGTCACATGGAGGGAACCTGAAACACGTTAATTCGGAACCAGAGAACGATTTCGTACGAAGCCATGCTCGCAACCTTCAAGGTATGGACTAACGTAATCTCTTTTCGAACAGATCATGCCTCTGCTTTGACCTGATCATACATTAAAAAACTTAAAGAATCGTTGCAAAATGCGATCGCATGAAAAGACAATATAATAACAAGTATCATTATCAATTTATATCGTGTAATAAGACAGTATACAGAAAGTAACGCACTCTTATATATTTATTTGTAATATTGTTGTTCAGGGCGCTTTTGGTTGGGACTTACCCAGCCTGAAGAGGGACACTGGATTTGGGTGGACACAGACGCAACTGACACGTTTCTCGGTACCCGTGTGTTGTTATTTATTCATGCCATTTAACATAGTAATATTATAAATCCATCCCCTGTTTTTACATCAAGATGAATATTGGAGTTTTAATATGTGTATTGTAGACGCTGGCAATAGCTGGTATAACAATGTCGATTGGGTTGTAAACTAGGCTGGGCCCCAGATGAGCCGGATTGGTCGGCAGGAGAGTGTGCTGTATTTGAACGCCAGAAGGACTTCCAATGCGCAGACTACCCATGTGTCTATAATGACGTCATTCCGCTATGTGAAATAAGGTTTGTGAACCAGTTAATGTTGTAATATGTTAACTTTAATATTTCATTTTGCATGTAATCTTATGTTCTACATCGTGAATCCTAATCAACTGTTATAGTTTATGTCGCTTTTATAGTACTATCATGTGTTGTTAAGGCAATTGGTAACTTGCATAAGTAAAATAAAAGTATATTTGGTGTTAATATGAATTTATCTTATGACATTGTTTCTGGCGAACAATTGTTTCTACATAGTATAATGCTGTACACGAATCAAAGTAAATTATGTATTACCAAAATTACTCATTATACGTGTGTATGATTGTGTTCTTGGATCGTTAACCAAGATAACTCAGGACCTTAACAATTCAAGTTTTTTGCAACGAGAAACGCATGCGATGTCACAATGACGTATATGTGATCGTATTGTAGATCAGTAGCACCATTTATAATGAATTCAACACTAAATAATGATATTATAACGTAAACCATTGAATCCGCTTCCGTGATAGCAAATCCGTACCAATGAGAATACTACATTTTGTACATTATTTGTGTTTACTGCACGTTTATGTATAACTAGTTTGCATTAAAGATACTTTAATCATTCTTGATACATTTGGAATATGACGTTGTAGTGTTCCGATAGGTTGTATTGAATGAGTTCATTGCGTGACGTTGTATTTAACATGCCCACTGTGGGATTGGAATTCAATTGTACACAATCATCAAGTTCGAAACCATTATCGGAAAACCGTAACCATGAACTATTCCATTTATTATATATATTCTTACGATGAGAAACAGCACTACTATTCACCCACGCAACAATAGATGTATGGTTTCCAAAATAATGTATTCTATTCAACGACGCTAAATACTTACATACTCACATGTATTCATAATGAGGTGTAAATGAATTACGTCAATCAAAAGTACCGTTTTCCCAGCCGTTTTCCGAGGACGGATATCATCGTTTGAGATACGAAATTGTGATAGTTTTCTATATTTGGAACCAAATCTACACCCATATTTCAGTTAGCTTATTTATATGTATATAATTAAATATATTTCTTTACAGCCTCGAATAATCTGTTGGCGTTGTTGGTTGAAATATACCCACAGGAGTATGGTACATTGCGTAATGGAAGAGAAATTTTGTCAATCATTGAATACAAATATCCGTTTCAGCATTGAAATTTGTTTTTGAAATAATATGTATAACATAGCCTGTGTTACTGTATCGGTGCATTAATCTAGAAATAAAAGGTTCGATATGCATATGATTGTATTTTGCTTTTCCCTTTCTACTTCATATTGTAAAGGCATTCGTCGACATTATGTTTCACACTTGACTATTGCTATTAACACAAGTGCCATCATATCGCTAATATGGATTTGAATAACTACGGAATACACCGGGGTACAGTTATTACGTGAAACTGTACGTTTGATACACGGTACACTTTCGGATGAACATTTTCTCCTCTTAAATGTCAAAACCTTTTCTGCTTAGCGGGAACTGTTTAGGATCCTAATTAGAGATTACGACGGTAATATAGACTAAATTAAAACTAATGCTATGAGCAGTTATCGCTTGTGCAATAAATCAAACTTTATTATGCGTTTTTTTTACATTTGTTAATGATTTAACAAAGCAAGATATACAATAAAACGTCATATAACTGTGAATGAACCTTTACACAATAGAAAGATTAAGTCAACAGTTGTAACCTTCTACTGCTTTCACAATAAATCTCTGTAGGGTGTAAAATATGTTCGTAATGAAACAAATGCACCTAACGTTAAATAAAGTTAAATCGTAAAAGTAAGGAATTATTGATTGTGACACGTTAATATTATGCTTTTGCTATTCACATTTTTTGCATATAAAATAAGTATTTTAATTTTTAAAAGGCTAATAGTTCTAAACGTCATATAATCTAAGCAAAACGGAACACTTATATAATTATATGGTCCGTTTCTTACCATAACTAAGTAAATATGCATGCATTTCTTTTGTCGATCCAATACATCACCCTATCACCTTTGGCCTAAGTATTTTGGAGAACTTTGTAATGTCTATATCTTGCAAGCTTACATGCCGTCTTATTGATATTCGTGCCAGTGGTAGGGGGTAAGGGAATGGATGTTAACTGTTTCTTTGTGACAACTATTTCTTTAAGGAACCGAAACACTGACAATCTTACAAATTTGTCTTATAACGAGATATCATTGATAGCACCCCATTTACATTCGGTCGTCATGTAGAGTTGTTTAATGTTTATAGTGACGTAAGCGTTGCGGTTATTTTGTGAACACTCGAACCAATTCAAACTTGTTTAGTATAACAACACCATCAATAATTCAATTAATGGAAATACGAGTGACAGTAAGGTGCGTTCCATAACAACATTATAGGATAAGGAGACCAATATACACTAACAAATGAGTGATATACCATGGACGTGACTTGAAAGACAATTAAACAGGTAATGTGATTTCTTCAAAAATATGTGAATCACTTTGTAACGGTATTAACAAACATCGGATTGTGATATCACATGAATTTAGTTAATTTTTTATTATTAATGCGCACATTTGGTAGGGTATTGGTATGCCGGCCGATGTGAAATGTTATGTTGGCTTAACATACTAATGAAATGCTTCAAAGCTTTTTAAATAAAAGTAATGTCCTTTTCTTTGATTCGATTGTCGTGAACGTGCTTTATTGTTTTAAATATTACAATATTAGTTTTCAGACAAACGCATACGCTAATAAATCATATACATAATTAGTCTATTAAATGCCTTTCGCACATTTTTTCCGGACAACTCTCGTATTCCTGTTGTTAAACAAAATAGCCTGACTGAACCAGTTTAAGCCACCGATAACCAGGCACCATGTCAATATCGATCCTAACGTTTCCAGTCGTAGCTTTATTAAACGGGGGCAATTATTTCTAGATTCTCATTTATTTATAGAGTTACATACATAATGTTAAATTTTTCACAGTAATAACGGTACGAAAATGTTATTAAATCAAAAGTTGTGTGTTTTTATCAGACAATTCACTGTCAAGTTACTGTAATAAAGCTTTGATAGAAAACTTAAATTTGGTTTATTTTTTATTTGATTAATACATAATATCTATTTCTAATTATATCATTGACACATCTTGTCATCGAAGTAATAATACACAATTATATATTAAAATATAATATTTATATGCGGTAAAATATCACTCATGAAGATTTAAGCAAACAATTAAGCAGAAATTATGAGGTAATATTTAATTTTTTTCACATATATTGAATGTTTTTCGGAATGCCCAATCCTTTACTGAAATGCGTTTAATCTCATTAAATAATAATAATGCAGGATGTGTTCACTTCTGCCGTTAGAGGCACTGATTTTTTCCAAGAAGACAATAGCTCTTCTTGATTACACATATCGTGGGCATTTTCCGCTAACGGAATATGTCAATTATTAAACAAGAGGGCCTTAAAGGCCCAAAGTCGCTAACCTGAGATAACAAGATAGTATTTGGACAAATCTTTTGACCAAGTTTCATGAAGATCGGAAAATAAATGTGGCCTCTAGAGTGTTGACAAGGTTTTACCATAGCCATATAAGGAAAAATGCCCGCCCCTGGCAGCAATGTTTCCCATAAACCCTATCCCAGTCTGATAATAAACACAAAAACACTTTTCAATTCAAACAATTCAAATTGTTATTTGTATTTAAAACTTGGTGAAATTGCTGTACATGTACCCACATAAAGTATATACACAACATTTGTCACTTATGTATATATCAAACTCACTGTAAATTCATTTAATACTGAAAACTCTGAATAAGACATGCATGTTAAAAAATCATTGAATGAAAACAAACAATCATACATTGTTCCAATCCAAATTTAAAACCGGTCTTGTCGACCGTCCAAAGCTGAATGATTTTCAATAAATTTACTTCTGCTTAATCCGTTCGCCAACGCCACCTATCGGAATATACGTTATGTAAAGGGAAATCATTGGTCTTTTAATTCGTTCACTCAAACAAAGAAAATTATGTTTCCCATAAACCATCTCCTAGTCTGATAATAATAACAAACACATTTTTCAATTCAAACAATTCAAATTGGTATTTGTATTTAGCACTTGGTGAAATTGCTGAAATCAAAGAACGGGAAAATAGGAAAAAAATATCAAGACAAAATTATTATCTTGTACATATATAAAACATAAAAATGGATTGGAACAACAATACAACAACATACTAGAAGTATATTTACTTATGTAAGTATGTAAACCCATTTTAACGTAAAGAATTCTCTTTACGGCACATGCTATAGTCCTAAGCACAAAGACACGGACAACCTCTCATGTATATTGTCCATCACATATCCGTCTTTAGCGCTTTTAATTGTTCATCTGCCATGACGTTTACAAATTCGGTCCATTACACCATTATTGGCGGCGGCAAAAGCACCGCCTCCTCGCAAAGAATGCAAACAATAAACTGTCACGTCTGTCACATGTGGCTTTACAGCATGTATAAACAATTCACGTAAATTTGTATACGGCATCTGTTTATTAACATTCCTAACTTTAAACCCTTTTTTCGTTTTCCTCATATTACAAAACAAATAATTATCTTCTTCTAACTTTCCCCAATTTATCAATTTTGTTGGTGTTTTCAACAGGACACAATTCAGTCCCTGTACACGCTATCATTATCCAAGAGCAATCTCTAAATGGATCTGTTTTACTTGTTTCTAAGTATAAAGCCATATATTGGTCACAAAAAATAATATCCGAAACTCTGATGTTCAATAATTCAGAACTACGCAAAAATCCAGCATAAGCCAACAAACAAGCACAAATAGTTCGTTGAAGTTTTTAATTATTTTCTTCGTACATTTTACTATACATCTTCCTTGAAATTTCAACTGTAGTTGGCTCTTTTTCATTATTTGCTTTGCCAAAATTCTTTTTCCGGATTCTAATAAATTTACTAACAATTTTGAATCAGTAGGTGAATTAAATCCAAACATATCATGATGCCACTTTTTTGCATAAAATGCATCAACAACTGTGCTTGGGGAAGTAGCAGTTTATATTACTGAAACAAGATATAATGCTACCGTAAATGCTTTAGCGGGCAAATGTCACTACTCCCAAACCCATTGCGCATAGCCCATTTTCTAAAACGTTCAAACGCATTATGGTAACTTTTACTGGTACTCTGAGCTCTGGATTTCAGTAGTAGGTCGGGAAGCAGCTCAACTTAGTTCAATAAAACCTACGGCAACTCGCCTATTACTTATTTGTAACTCAGAAAAATCCAATCGTGTACAAATATTTCGGTAAAAACATCTTGTCTTAGACATACAATAAACCATAAGAAAAAAAATACAAAATATATTACCGCATTTAAGCTAACTAAATGTCTTTCAATGTTTGTCACATCAATAAATCGACACAAATCTTGTATTGATAATCATAACACCGGTGTACTTGGCGATACCGCCTACACCTTATCATGCTCATTCTCGTGCTGGCGATTCCGCCTTTTTATTCGTTTTTGGACGATACCGCCCGCCGTGTACGGTTTACATACGTACTGTTTTAAAATGTCAATGTTTTCTATTCAAATATGTTCATCTTGTTTTTTTAAATCTATTTTTAATGCCAGCATTCTTAAATGTAAGTCGGCATTTCCAAACATGCCTTTGCCATTTTGACATTTTACAAACGCATATTTATGTACAGGCAAATCAAACCAATCCAATACATGATGTTCAAACGTACCATTTGGACAAATCAAAGGCCAAATTATTATTTATATGATTTCCAACACGGAACAACCAAAACACCTTGAACTTTATCGAATTGCATTTTCTCAAATACTCTGCAAATAAGACTGATAGGCGGACCAAATAAGCCTATATGATCACCCCAGTAATTTGCAAATGCATCGACACCTTTACATGTCGGATTCCAAAAAAGGGAATAGAATATTGACAATTTTGCGTTATGCTCAGAGGCGCAACAATCCACTTCTAGCGGATCTCAGCTGTTCAAGATTAGCCCCATTGTACTGGGGACTGAACCCCAATCATCAAAATCTACAATCCTGGACGAAAAGTCCGCTTTTTCATTATCAGACCTAGGTATCCATTCCATATCTAATACAATGTTATTCTGTAAACACATATACATTATATTTAAAGCAATTCCTTGCAAATCACCATTCATGGACCCTTTAACTGCTGTAGACTTTACCCCCAGGTTGTCGGTAAACAATTTGATACGCTGATTACTGAGAATGTGTAGTAACGACTGAAGAACACGATATACCGCCATAAGTTCCCTCCAAGTTGACGATTTCAATTGTTCATTTTGGGACCACGTTCCATGCGAAACACCCTGAATTGTATTCAATTCATAGCCCCCCCCCAAAAAAAAAACCTGTTGAACTAGCATTGGAATACATTATTTTTGAACATTTGTCAAAACCTGTTATCGGCTTGGAGTTAATTAATTGTAAATTACTCAACCAGAATTGTAACTGCATTTTACTTGCAACTTCAAGATGAAGAGAAAAACTCCAATAAGGCGCCTGCAAAATGTTTGCACTTAATGACATGGTCATTATTTGGGACACATTACCGATAATAACTCCCATGGAAATTATATTCCCTACCACACTTGCCATTTTCCTCCCAGGCACCTTCCTGCGTCTATTGTCATCTTATAACAAATCAGTCATGCTCGACCGCTCTTTAAGTAATCTCCTATCCGTAATACTTATAACGCCTTTCTTTGTTTTCAAAATCGTTCCCAATATTCCAAAATCTGTACTGGAATCCATACTGACTTTTTCGGGTTTGAAACAAACCCAGACATTTTTATATCGCCTTTTATATGACTGCTCATAATAATAGCTCTCTCATACGTCGTGAAACAGCCAATTCCATCATCTAAAAACATGGACATCGATATTCCTTCCCCTTTCCATTTTGTCACAAGTGGTCGTGTAAATATATATAAAGAAGTGAAACTCCAGCTGCTGGAGCAGTCTTGAATTTTCATTAAAAACAATTAGTTGGTCCTTTATTTAAGGCAAGTGACCGATTGCCCAAACAGTACAAAACAGCACAATACAGCACAATACAAACCAACATAAACACAAAATATGAATAAAGCTGGGGTCAACGCCTTGGAACGGTCAATGCAAAGCATTGTGGGTTTAAACCTGGTTATAGAGCGCTCAACCTCACACTTGGACCAGCAATATTCATAAAACATTTAAGTGTAAATAAAATTTAACGTCATAGCATTGTAACTCAAATTAAACAATAATAAAAGGGAATTAAAACGCATTCAATTTAATTACTATTTAATTAATCAATTGCATTGAAGATACAAGAGTAACAGAGTTACAACTTTTTGACGAACGATCAAATAAAACTATTAACAATTGTCAGCTACATTCCTTCTTTATAGAAAAGATTTGAGAATATAGCATCATGGAGTTAATATCTCAGATAATCGACGCGCAAATACAGGAAAAAGCAGCAATAATGTGTATAAAAATTCCATATTACATAGCTTGGTTGTTTATGTGACTGCTAAAAAAAATAAAATAATTAAATCAAACAAGAAACGCCTATCAGAGAGAAAATATAAATAAAATGGAACGTTATAAACCCAATGACCTATGCATGTAGATTACAACTGGGAAAGTCGGTCGTATGACGTCACAAAAATCCAAAATGACATAATGACGTGAACAAATTCCAAGGGCAGTACTAAATAAAAATATTAATGGGGCTGTGCTACTAATAAAACAAGTTTAGGTGATTTAATATTAAGAAGCAAATGAATAAAAATGGTAATTCCATTAAAGCGACATTATTGGAATCAAATAGTATATAGGTGTTTTGACAACTGAAGACAGAAATGATTTGATGTACGATTTGAGTCCAAATGTATATTACATGCAGATTTGTTCATACGACACAATGACACAATTTTATTCAACAGTGAAAAATGCCTATAATGTAGTATTCATGCAGATTTGTTCCTACGACACAATGACACAATTTTATTCAACAGTGAAAAATGCCTATAATATCACTAATGATTCCAAATTTTAAGGGAAGAAAGATATAGTGAATCGAAAACCATCAAACACGTGTTTTTAAGTACATAAGCATCGTATCCTTTTGATAAAAACAAGTTAATTAAATTGAAAAGTTTAATATGGACATTTGGTTTAACATATTTTAATTTGCGGACACGCTTCAAAACATCTCCGTAAAATGATGGATGGGAGATTCCATTATTTAAATGCCATTTAAAAGAAACATTATATTTTGAAATGAAATCACCATACAACGGCCACCGGAAAAACTTTGCGAAACCGAAATTTCGCAAACTTAAGTACCCTTTTTCTTGAAGGTTTGCATATTTGTGATAAAGTATAAGATAAAAGTCTAACTTGTGATTAATAATTGGTTATTTTTGCTTGTTACATGCGTTTTCTTCTCTATGAACTTTATTTGCAAAGTTGGGGTACCCATGGGATTTTTGTAATATCCCATGGGATTTTTCATTATCCCATGGGAATTTTGGTTTCTCCCATGGGATTTTTCTCCAGCTTTTTTTATGGGAGAAAAAATCCCATGGGATTTTCAAAAACATAAAACACGTTCGTTTGTGCTTAGTTATCGATTGTAAGCATTGTTAAAGCATTTGTGCTTATTTTCGTTCAATTTACTTTGATAGAAAAAAAATCCCATTTTTTTATGGGGAAAAAAAATCCCATGGGATTTTTTTCTGATTTTTAGAGATTTATTCATGTAACCATCAGAAACACTACCTTTTAACAAATGATGAGCATTTCTCGCGATTTCAACGCGTTAAATCGTGTTTTAAAATAATAAAAAATCCCATGGGATTTTTTTGTCCCATGGGATTTTTTCGTCCCATGGGATTTTTTGTCCCATGGGATTTTTTTCCAATGGGATTTTTTTTAAGGTATAAGTTTCTAAAAGCTATATAATAATAATAATAATAATAATAATAATAATAATAATAATAATAATAATAATAATAATAATAATAACAATAATAATAATAATAATCGTGCTCAATATGATGAATTTGTACTTTTAAGCGACTAACATTTTTATTCGAGCCGATCGTCGAGTCCGAATGGTGAGTATAAGAGCAATTTACAAGAACAAATAAATCTCACTTGTGAAGAGAACGCTACCGTACTATAAAATAATCTTGATAATAAGTCATATCATTTCTCGACAGAAAATGAAAACAGTATCCATATTGATGTCAGAAATGTCCCCTGCTATGATAAATATTGACAAAATGAAAAACCTTGACAATAATTCCGTGTCGAATACGCATTAGATTATAGCAATCAAATTCATATAAGCATTGATAAGATAATATGCGAAAATGGGTCTTATGTCAAATACGGCAAGCGTAGCTCCATTCCATAATGTCCGGTATTAAGTCACGTCAAGTTTCGTGGTCGAATTATAGCATAATAATCATTTTCACATTACGCGAATCATATGAGTTTCCCTACATATATTGTGTTAAAATTTATGTTACACTAATGTGCGATGATGAAAAGGGGATTTCGGTAATTCTACATTCGCCCGCCTAGTACCGAAATCCCCATATTTACGCCTTAAAGGGTCAATAGGTCATCGGTATGAATGGTTTTTGACTTCACATGAATGTTAAGGTGCAAAAAAATGATATTAATTTTAATTATTAAGCACTCTTGACAGCATTAAGTTGCCTCTCAGTGGGGATTTCGGTAATTCTACACTAGAACTTAAACGCGCGCCGGTACCGAAATCCTGCTGTACAAACCTTCAAGTGTCAACAAAATGATTATAGTGTTTTTTTTTCATTAGCAACCAGTGACATGTATTATCTCCCATTCGGTTACTTCTTTTGGAAAATAATTAGCGGGGATTTCGGTACTGCTACATTCGTACGCCCAGAGCCGAAATCACCCATGTTTACGCCAATCCCCCATATTACCCCTTAAAGGGTCTATATGTCATTATGTTTGGGTTTTGGCTTTGCATTAATGTTGATTTGTACACAATCATATTAGTGTTAATCATTTAAACACTCTTATCAGAATATTTTTTCCATTATTAAATAGTTTATTAATGTGAAAAATGTGTAAACGAATGTAAAAAAGGTAAAATGTACATTTAAAACATTGGTTACACAAAAGTATATGTAAATATAACATGACATAGTAATAATAAGTCTTCAGAAAGTATTTTCCAAACAAATCTGATGAAACAAATGATATCGTACTACCTTATTTACAATATGCTATACACTTTTGCAATTTAGTTATCAATGTTTAATCAAAGCATAAATCAGGATAATATGTTGCCTCTTAGCGGGGATTTCGGTAATTCTTAACAAGCACATAAACCCGCGCCGGTACCGAAATCCCCGCTGTACAAACCTTCAAGTGTAAAAAAATACTGATTTAGGTTTAAATAAAGGGAACAATAGTATTTTTGGCCACCAAAAAGCACTTCCGCGTCAACAAAACGATTGAAATTATGTCAGAAACCCAGCTTTTCATTGTATATATTGCAATACACCATCGGCCGCCGAGAGCGGAATACTGCGCTTGGCCGCTAAACAATATGGATTGCATCAAATTAAATGTCAATTTTCGATTTTATTACAAAAATAAACACTGCCTTTTTATAAATATGTCAAGCACGTACACTTAACAAAAAAATCGATATATCTTTATGTAATGTAGAAAAGTAAAGCGCTTTATATATAACAATGTTTTATAATGTCTCTCTGGTTGAGAAAAAAAACTAAACAAAACCATGTAGAACATATATGTTTTCATAATTAAAAAAAAATATTTAATGATGCACGTGATGTTTTATAATTGATATAAGTTCACGTGTCATTGAACGAGTTAAGGGAGAGATGCGAATTAAATTACACATAATTAAAAAATGATACTATACTGTCAGCTTGATTTATAAATTGTGTTCCATCGCGCCAATATATTCATTGTTCCATGAAATTGTGTATAAAAGCAAAACGATTGAAATTATGTCAGAAATCCTGCTTTTCACATGAAATGATCTTTAACACTTTATTTATTCCAGGTAAATAACAAATACAATAATAGGGGAAGTCTATACTGTGTATTAGAAACTTGTTGTGGTGATCCCTATCTTATCCGCTCAATACACATCCACCTGGCTACTGTACAGAAAAAATTAGATTTACTTCCAAAATAACTGATTTCATTAATTGCTAACTTGTTGTCTACATTTTAAATTAACAACGATAATGGATCAACATCACCGTTGCACAATTATTAAGTTCACAGTAATCTGTACTTTAAATAGATAGCCTAATTAAAGACGGTGCTAATAAAGAACAAAGCGTGAATGTGGATATTAAGAAATTAGATCCTTTTTTGCATGACACTGGCAGTATATCATTTTATCTTATATAAATAAGCCACATTTAAGACATGGATAAAATTAAAATAAGACACATTTGCATCTTTCATTTCTTGAAAAAAAAAATAAGCACGCAGTCACATATAAATAAGATACATTGAAGACACAGAAAAAAATAAATAAGACACATTTGCATCTTTCACTAAATTTTCTTAAAAAAAACATGTGAAACTGAAGAAAAACATTTATTACTGACACATTATTCTAAAAGTCGACTGACAACTTAAGTTCAAAGAGGGATTTACAATTAAATAAGATCCATTTTCGCATGATGCTGGTTGTAGAGCAAGCAATACATTTCTTACTGACACATTATTCTAAAAGTCGACAGGCAACATAAATTCAAAGAGGGAACCACAATTAAATAAGATCAATTTTCGCATGATACTGGGTGTATAGCAAGTAGTCACATATTAATTACAGCTTGCATTAGTTGCAATAATTTTGTTAAGTGCGCGTGCTTCTGAACGTTGCGTTAAGCGAGAGTGTTGTCATTTTGATAGTTTTATATTTTGGTATTATGTATGATTATTGCTTGTTTTGAATTTGAAATAAACGCTTTCTGGCAAATAAGCATCGTCTTAATTTTAATACAAATAATGAACATTTGACATACAAAATGTCCAATAACATACCGGCAATAACATTATATATATGTTAATTTCTGTGCATGTTTATACCGAAATTATAGCCGACATCGGCAGTTAGGGAAATTTAGTGACACACTTTAACACATCAAACATGCATGATAGTTCTTTTTTCATATGATATTCCCCTGGTTGCTTACCGGTGTATTGGTGCAGTTGATAACCCCGCCGGGACTACAGTAGGGTGCTAATACACACGTGTATCGTATTCAATACAATCGTCTTAATTTTAATACAAATAATGAACATTTGACATACAAAATGTCCAATAACATATCGGCATTAACATTATATATATGTTAATTTCTTTGCATGTTTATACCGAAATTATAGCCGACATCGGCAGTTAGGGAAATTTTGTGACACACTTTAACAAATCAAACATGCATGATAGTTCTTTTTTCATATGATATTCCCCTGGTTGCTTACCGGTGTATTGGTGCAGTTGATAACCCCGCCGGGACTACAGTAGGGTGCTAATACACACGTGTATCGTGTTCAATACCCGATCCATGCTACAACGTGTAAGAACGGGAATTTCGGTAATTCTACCTTTTTAAGCTTGCGCACCTCTAATGGGCACATATCCAAATATAATTTAATTAATTATTTTCCTAATCAGCATCATTTCACTAAACTACATGCAAATTTGTAGGTAGCTTTCCATGCTTAAAAAAAAATAAACCGATTTTTTCAAAACCTAACTCACGCTCGGCTTTTGTCCAGTTTATTTTCACCCCTGGGGTATATAAAAGTTCCATAATTCATTCAAATTTCCAAATATGGGCATGCAGTTGGTGTGTACAGATGCAGTAAAGGTGTTTAAAGTTTAAACAAGATGAAATAAGTATTCTTTTACAAACATTTATTTTTTACAAATGTTAATCTATGGAATAGCGCCATGAAATGTAAGTGATTTCAGCCAAGTAAAAATTGGGTCGGTTAAAAACAAAGTGTCATAAAATTCAAAATAGTATCATTTAAGTTATATTTTAAACTAGGTTTTTATAGAAACATTATATACAGCAAAAATACCAAAAAATAGACAGATTTACCGTTTACTTTTTGAAATAAAAATAAAAATGCAACATGCATCATTCGTATTTTCAGCAGTAAATTAATCAATTTAGCCATAACGTTGTTTTAATTTTGAAATTGAAGGATGTGCATACAATTTTCAACATATTTAACAATAAACATAGCTTATGTGCTATATTAAATCAAATTACGTTAGAAAAGAAATAAAACGCGTCGCAAAAAGTATGCGATGTCGGCAGGAATCGAACCTGCGCGGGAAAATCCCAAAAGATTTCAATTTCATCGCCTTACCCACTCGGCCACGACAACTTTACATCTGTGTAACCTTAAATTAGATATATATAAGTAAACAGGTAAAAAGGCTCGCTCGATCTTTGAAGAAATCGCGAAATCGTATTTTTCAGATGATAATTGGATCAAAGTCAATATTTATAGTGAAAATAATGTAATCTAAATCACAGGCAGCAGTATCATAAAAAAAATTGCCCCCCCCCCCCCGGACCACCATATCCCCCCCCCCCGAGCTTACCCCAGGGGTTCCAGATTGTTAAATGTACACCTATTGTGTATGGTTTAACTTTCCAACAACGAACATTGACAAAAAATAACAGTTTAAAAAAATACCCCTCTTATAGGTATTATATATACACAAGGTATGAAACGCACTATATGCCTATTGCTGAAAGATTGTGGAACACTGGACGTGACCTTTTTCATCGTAAACACACATGTTCCCATGCAGTTGCCGACAAAAAGC
>NC_068361.1:18750651-18780651 GCF_020536995.1 Dreissena polymorpha | reverse complement strand
GTAAAACTAGTCTATTAAAATGAAAACCTTCTTGGTTTTCATGTTTTTAATATTTATTAAACATAGGTATTTGTGAACACTTGTTGTTATATAATATTGAAATGTACACGCATCCTGAACATAAAATCATTAGCATAACGGCTAAGTTGGTTTTTACTAAGATTGCAATAGTGTTTATTTTATTATTATGAATCTTATGAGGATAATTTTGAAAGTATGACACAGAGTATCTGAAGAAGATATATACATAATCACATATGTTGTTGTTGTTGTGGTTATTGTTTCAATATTTTTATGAGTATCATACATTCAATGACGAATAGCTATTAATTTGTCATACAAACACCATAATTATTATTGGATTGCGGAGATTAAACAAATCGATTCCCTAGTAACTGATATAACTGATACATTTTTTGAGCGACAATTTGAAACTAAATCTAGTATTATTTAAATTTTATTATTTTAATTGCAGACTTTTTTTTATTAACCCTAATTAATGTGTATGCAACGTTTCTTTTATTTAAATCGCTGAGTACGAAGCATCAAGCTAATTTTTAATTAATTGACAGTGATCTTTAATGTATGTCATAATATAAATTGAAATCAATCTTAATTAAAGCTTGAGCGGTTGGTTTGTAATAAGTTTTGTAAATGTTGCTGTAGGATATGTATGCACAATAAATACTAACGCTCTTGCATATTGTGATGGTGATATGATTATATATTGCACAATGAATATGTGATGATGTTCTTGTGATAATATTGAGGCTATAATTAGTTTTTGAATTAAGCTAGCTAATTTCAAATAAGATACAAACACATCCCAATCCTAAAATTATCAGTAAGTTATAGTATTGTTTGCCTCTAGGCGCATAATTAATTGAAGGCCTAGTTTATCTGTTAATCCTCGCCCCATGTGGTGTCCCAGTGGGTACACTGATATTAATACACGATGTATTGGTCCACAATTAAATCTCTTATAAAAACATGCCTCTCAGGTGACTGAAAAATGGCTGTGTAGATACAACAAATACTACTACAACGGAGACTAAGATAACACATGTTACAATTAATTTGTCTTCCTTGCGTTCTTCTTATACGACAAACACTTCTAAAACAAAAAAGCAAAAAGCCGCTACTGCTACTGCTTCGGCTACTCTTACTGCTACTGCTACTGCTACTGCTGCCGCTGCCGCTGCCGCTGCCACTGCCACTGCCGCTGCCACTGCCGCTGCCACTGCCGCTGCCACTGCCGCTGCCAGTGCTGCTGTTGCTGCTGCTACTGATAGTGCTACTGCTACTGCCACTGCTACTGCCACTGCCACTGCCGCTGCCACTGCCGCTGCTGCTGTTGCTACTGATAGTGCTACTGCTACTGCTGCTGCTGCTGCTTCTGCTGCTGTTGCTGCTGCTACTGTTACTGCTACTGATACGGCTACTGATACTGCTACTTCTACTGCTACTGCTAGTGCTACTGCTACTGCTACTGCTACTGATTCTGCTACTGATTCTGCTACTGCTACTGCTGCTGCTGCTGCTGCTGCTACTGCTGCTGCTACTGCTACTATTGATAATAATTCTCCTTCTACTTCTCTTTCTAATATTGCTAGCGATGCTTCATAATTTATTTTTAAATGTATCATTTTGTTAAAACAGGAAAGAACTGTTATATATATTTTCTTAAAGGGATCTTTTCACGCTTTGGTAAATTGACAAAATTGAAAAAAGTTGTTTCAGATTCGTAAGTTTTCGTTTTAGTTATGATATTTGTGAGGAAACAGTAATACTGAACATTAACCATGCTCTAATATAGCCATTATATGCATCTTTTGACGATTTTAAAACCTAAAAATTATAAAGCGTTGCAACGCGAAACGATTGAATAATTTGGAGAGTTCTGTTTTTGTCGTTAAATTTTGTGAAACTACGAAGATTGCTTATATAAGGTATAAAATACGTCGAGATTGTGTACTCGGCGGAATAGCTCAGTAGGCTTAAGCGTTAATACTACAGGACTCTGCCAGGACTCCAGGGGTCACTGGTTCGAACCCTGCTCCGGGCAATGTACATTTCCTTTTTTTTTTTTTTTCTTGATTTTTTACTGGAGCTTTTATGATCCAATGTTTACATTTATCAATATAAAGCATTTAATGAATAAGTTAAAAAAAATGCCAAAATCTGTGAAAAGGCCCCTTTAAAGGTGTAAAGAATCTAAACTTTTCTGCGATTAAAGTTTTATTTAACTGGATTAGTATAGGCCACATAACAGACGCTATTGTACTGATTTGTACTAAACAACATTTTGTCATAATCAACAGTTTTAACATGCCGCAGTTTCCTTGGAAGTTAACCTTTGATTGGAGTTATGTATAAAACATTAACAAGGTATTTGTTGACAGTTTGTCCTGTCACAATTATATATTAGTTGAGCCAAACGTGTGATAAAGATCCCTTTTGGGGTGGCGATAAATACTATTTATATTGTTCAACAGTGGGAGACTGAGAAAACATATGTTACAATTAATTTGTCTACTTTGCCTGCTTCTTCTTTATATATTTTTCTTGCTAATCGTTAAGTTTAGTTTAAGTTAAGTAGGTATATCAATTTACATTTTTTGATAGATATTTATTTGGATAGTAATAGTATGTTTTATTTGACTTGACATCATTGAACCGGTTTATTCATTGATAAGATCGGGATCTCCACAGGTGTTTAATCTCGATTGTTAGGTGGGGAGAAGGGTCCGAATGATAATGTTGTCGTCGGCTTACGAATCACATTTCACAAGTTTTAGACAAATATGCATACGTTATAAACCTAATTTAAGTATTACATAGATAATAACTTATCTTTATTTTGATGAACTACGTTTAAGGTATAAAACTATAATTATCTATGTGTTGTGTGCCGCATACATACCATCTTTCTTTTTTAAATTTGATCACAACGGTCCGAAGTCATAAACATTCATTATGCATGGTTGCTAAAGCACAGTGTATACTAACTAACCTATGTTTATTGTTGTTTGCTAGGGTTATTATTATTATGTTTTATTTTTTTTAGTTTTTTTTTTTTGGGGGGGGGGGGCTTTTATAGAAGATTTCAACTAGTCCTTCAATTAACGAAAAAAAATATTGGTATAGGAAATATAAAAGAGTAATAGACAGCTTCATTCATGCTGTTCTATTATGGTGTTTTAACGCATATAATTATGTATGGTTGATGAAGCACATTGTATGCTACCGATGTTTATTGTTGTTTGATGATGATGTTAAGTTGGTGTTGCTGTTGTTGTTAATGATGATGAGGAGGAGGAGGAAGAAGAAGAAGAAGAAGAAGAAGAAGAAGATGATGATGATGATGATGGTGGTGGTGGTAGTAGTGACGACGACGACGATGATGATGATTTTGATTATGATAATGAGATTTGAATTAAATTAATGCGCAAAGATTTTTCTTTTAAGCGGCCAAGTGCAGATATCTGCGCTCGGCCGCTGTAAGGGTTATGTAATATTTGCAATCTACATAGGAGTCAATAGCAGATACCAAGCACCATATGCTTATGAGAAACAAAAGCAAAATATTGGCAATCGCTGAAATCTCGAATATGACTTAATCATTTTATTAAATGAAAACCGGTAACTATTTTAAACGGTTATTATATTGCAACAACTTAGCGGTGTTTATCCAAAAGACCATTGTTATAATTACAGGGACGTCAATAGGCCAAACTATTCAGGAAATATGATTTGAGTCGTCAAGGATAGATTTTGAGATCAATGTACGTCCGATGAGATTTAAAGGGAGTTGGAGGCGTAGGGACAGATTCGTTCGAGTACGCGATCATTTGAGAACAAATTATGTTGAAGCTTTATCGGAATTCCGGAAATTTGCGATCGGTACCGATTTTTCCTGGTTCTTTTTTATTGATTCTGATAAGTTAGCGGCCGGCACGGACATGCATATTAACTGACGAAAACCTCTTCGCTACTTTCCGAAAATCTTCGACATGTTGCAAATATCCGTAATATTCCGCATTGTACTCACCAGAAATTGCAACTAGAAAGACTACAATAAATCAGTTAGCTACGGCTCGGGCGGGGATTTACCTTTTATCCCTGTAAGGGACCTAATGCCCCAGACTACCGGCTATTTGTTCCGGAATTCGAACTTGATACACTTGATATCCCTGAATTAAATATTTATATCCGCAATTTTGATCTCTAGAGTGCTGACTGTTAGTATTGTATTTGACTGGAATGACTGTCGATTATGTGTTTTTAAGATTAAAACAAGCTTACGAAGAACTTTGTGTTTGCTTTTTTGTACGCTTTCTTTTTAAAAATGTATTGTCCGCCACGGACGCAACAATTGACCAAATGTACCAGATTGTGGTCTCTTTAAAGTGCTATGTTTTTACTGCCGTGATATCTTTAACAAACTACACATTATTGATCGTGGACGTTTTATACTCTTATTGAATTTGTTTCCCCAAAATATGCTCTTCTATTAGTAGATGTTTAGGTGACGATGTTCTAATTATAGATCTTACACGGCCAAGAAACACTAGATAGGTCTTTGCAAAGAGAGCTGTTGGATATCGTGAATGCGTTCAATGTGGCCTGTTTATTTCAGAAAGCTATGTGCAATGTTTTATGGGGATTTCTATCAAATTGCCAATTGCAAAATTTGATTTAATTCATTCGGACCTACAAGCGGGAAACTTCTTCATTAAAATTCAATGGGCTTTTAAGAAGTTCGTTGAAAGGCCAAATTTGTCGTTAAACAGCAACGCCGAAAAAATTGCTACTCAGTCTTATTTATCACTTTTTTTGTAAGATTTACCAGTAGACGTTCTTCAGTGAAATTAAGCAAACACACAGTGCCGACAAATATGGAAGGGTATTTAGGTAAAAATTACATCCTTCTTTGTGACTGTGTCATGATTCTTGATGGTTCTTTCAATTAGTATGTAGACACCTTTTCATGCTTGATGACACTTACATCTTGCCTGATGTCCAATGTCTATTTACATTCTGCTTAATGGTATCATGCATGTGTACAGATGCAACATTCTTGTTCGTTCATTGCATGCTGCATATGTGTATGTTGGTTTGTGCAGAGAGACTTGTGCAATAGGCGCAGTGCATAATGGAATCAAATATTAATGCGTTTAATAAATTAACGCGATGGTAAGATGTGAGTTTCACCCAAGCACAAAGCAACATACTATCATGCATGATACAATGATGTCAATTGACAGTCATTCCGAAATGCTACGGAGGACTACGGAAATTTACGGCGTATAACGGAAATTTTATGTAATAGGAGAAGTTGCGCACCTTTGTAAGATATTTGCTACTGAACCGAAATTAACCGCGTGTTTGTAGACTTAACTTTTTTTTGGTTAATGACTAACCATAATTTTTGTACAGTAATTTACCTTCAATAACCAAAGAAAGTCTATGGATATATTTCAATATATGCTACTAATGCATGTATGCAGAGCTCCAGATAAGACGCTTAAAGTCGTAAAAAATTGAATTAAATTTAGTAAAAAGTAGACTTAAATTCTGTGCGTACGGTTACACATTGGAAAATAAAATAAGAATTCAAAATGTGTGATCATGCGTAAAACTCAATATCAATGCATATAATGTAAACATTTTATCAATGAGTTCCCACTCGTCTAGGCCCTCATTACAATTATGAAATCAACAGCACTTTAACGTTATTATGAATAACAGACCATCTTTACAACAGTCGAAAAGCCGAACGTTTTCCATTATCTGGTCCTTTTATCGCAAAAAGTCTGCTGTAACCCGGCAATTGTCATGAGCTCTTCTTAGACTATAAACCTAAATGCGGATGTGCCAAAAATTATATTTACCTGAAAAAAAAGAATTAATAATAGACTTTAAGGCTGGATTATTATAGAGTGTAAACCAAGATTTTGCTGAAAAAGTTATCTGGAACTTTGCATGTATGTTGAGAGGAAATCGATTACATAATTTCAAATTAACAAAAGTACTTTTATATTGCACCACATAAAATGCTTTAAAACTATAATATTGAAGTGCACATATAAACTTTATTATAGATGGGTAGGTATTTCGTGTCAATCTCTTTCACATACGAAAGAGCTGTTGGTCATGCTGCTTTAAGTACATATAGATGCATGACACAATTTAGATTAAGCAAAATAAAACACTAGGTATTTGCCAAGAGTCAAATATATACGAGCAGTAAGAGCGTAATCGTGCACAGCGAGACTTACTCATGTAGAATTGAAACTCTTATTGCTTTCTTTCGAAATAATTTCATGTGTCCGATCTAATATGCAATATGCCCGGTGTTTTTTTTTGCGGATTAATGTTCCGTTTTAGATCCATAATTAACGAATGCCTCAATATTTTCAAAAATTAACACCGGAATAATGATCACCGACATTTTTTCATACAGATTGGATATAAATATTATAGAGCTTAACAAAAAATACATTAAGCCCTGTTCTCCCGGCACACGTGCTGGACACACAGGTGGTTAGCGTGTGGCTATGATAATAATTAGTGAAAACATCTTTTGAATGATAAATAATCATATTAAAACGAAAAATCAAATTTTCTATAAAAAAAGAATCACTACCGTTTTATATATAACAAGGTATCCAACTCGAAATCATCCGAAAACAGGGTGCATCGTTTTTAGCAGCCATTACTAAATTAATTTTGCAGCGATTTTCATGACCCGGTCTTATTCAACGCAGAAATGAATTTCCTTTTAGGAAATGTATATATATTGTTATATTTCTACACATGCTGGGTCAAATTTTAAGAAATAAAGCTATACATAATTCGCTTGACCCAGTTGTGATCGATCAGACCGTATTTATGAATGAAATCTCCAGTTGTAAAGACACAACTCCGCATTGGAGCAATGAAATCACTCTTGTGTTTAAAATGTCAGTTGGTTGAAATGTATGTAAACAAAGGTTTGAAAATGCGCTGGACAGTTAGTTTTGATGCATAATTCTACGGCAAGCACGGTAAGAATGTTTTTTTTTCATACGTTTTATTGAATTATGGTATCGAGGTTCGTGAACTTTGCAGGGAAAATGCCCATTTCCCCGTGAAGATTTCAGTCATGAATACTGTCTGATCGATCACAGCTGGGTCACGCGAGTTGTGTATCGTGTTATTTCTTAAAAGTTGACCCAGTATTTGTAAAAATATTGCAAGACAAATACATTTCCAGAAAGGAAATTTATTTCTGCGTTGAATAAGACCAAGATCGTGAAAATCGCTGCAAAATTGATGAAGTAATGGCTGTTTAAAACGATGCATCCCGTTTTCGGATGATTTCGAGTTGGATACCTTGTTGAATATATATTTAACTTATTTTTTTTAAGAAAAGTTGATTTTTCGTTATAATATGATTACTTATCATTCAAAATATGTTTTCACTAACTAGTATTATAGCCACACGCTAACCACCTGTAGCTGGACACTTTTAAAAAACACTATACAAATTCAAGTACTTATGCACTTAATTGATTGTAAACAATGACGGTTGAAATCCGTGCGTGGGAATTTTTCTGGTAACCAAGAGCGACGTCAACGTTCATGACAAACCTGTTTATATGACATTTATTTATTGATTTTTTCCAACTTGATTGAAAATTATGTTTTATGATATTTTAATACATGTAGATGAAGTAGTTGTTTTCTCAACGAGGAGTACAATAGTTGTACAGTACTAGACACAAGTACTTGTAACTTTCAGGTTTCTCTGTATACCACAGACATTATATAGTCATAAAATGATAAATATGTGTTTATAGAAATTGTAATTATAGCATGGTAAACAGACTAGAGAAATCTGAAAGTTTCACGCACAGGTCTGTGGCAATGGGGGTTTGGGCTACTTTATAAATATGACGTCGATATGCAATGCACATCGGTAGATTACGTCTACTGTAATTATTTGGACTAGGGAAGGGCCACAATTCCAACACATCAGCCCCGTTATGTTCTGAATAAAATACATGTATAATTTCTTGAGTGCCAATTGAATCTTACAAATATCAAAAACATTCACGGCAGTCAATTCATTGTGTAAACTTACTGGTCTTCATGGCAATAATGAACGTATTTAGTTTAATGGAGATTATATAACGAAGGGAACTAATTCAGCTTATTCAGTTTACTAGTCAAAATGATTCGGATGTTTTCGCTTTTTTTCCGAAAAGTAATTTATTCAACATACGGAAAATAAACGCGCGCCACCTGATGTCATAATTTAGTAACTTGCATTCTGCTTACTGCCTGTTGCTAACTGCCGTTGTTAATGACGCTTAGTGGCAAAACCGATTATGACTGGTTTCAGGAATAATGAACACACAAACATTGGATAGTCACCAAGCATGTTGAAACAATCATCAAGTATAACCGACAGAGAACAAGCATGTTGGAACTGTCATGAAGCATGTAAGAATAAACATCACGCATAATGTAAATATTATTCATGAATGATGTAATGTTGCAGCAATCATCAAGTATAAACGAATAGACAATAAGCATGTTGGAATTGTCATAAAGCAAATTAGAATAAGCATCAGTCATAATGTAAATATTCACCACGAATGATGTAACTTTTACCTAAATATCCTTCCATAGACATGTGTTGTTACTAAAATAGACATAGAGATTTGAGCATTGGGAGTGACCTAATCATACTGTGCTTAGGAGTATTACGGAATACCGTTAGTGCCATCGTGGTTACACATTAAAATCCAGAGGGCGAGAACGCGAGAACGCGATAGTACGATGGCGACAATGTGACAATACGATGATGACAGGGTGACAATACAATGGCGACAATGCGATAGTACGATGGCGACAATGCGAGAACGCGATAATACGATGACGACAATCAGACAGTGCGATGACGACAGTGCGACAATACGATGGCGACAGTGAGATAGTACGATGGCGACAATACTACAGTTCGATAGTGCGATAATACGATGACGACAGTGCGAAAATACGATGGCGACAGTGCGACAATACGATGGCGATAGCCGACAGTGCGATAGTACGATGGTGCCAATGCGATAACGCGATAGTATGATGGCGGCAATTCGAAAATGCGATGGCGACAGTGCGACAATACGATGGCGACAATGCGATAGAACGATGGCGACATTGCGATGATACCACGGCGACAGTACGATATGACTATCGCATTGTCGCACCCGTACTATCGCACTGCCGCCATTGTATTGTCGCACTGTCGCATTGTCGTCATCGTACTAGCGCGTTTTCGCAATCGTACGAACGCATTGTCGCCATCGTATTGTCGCACTGTCGTCATCGTACTTTCGCGTTCTCGCATTCTCGCCCTCTGGATTTTAATGAGTAACCACGGTGGCCCTAACGGTATTTTGTACAGTAAAGTGCGTAAAATCTGGTTTGGAATAACAATTTATATGCCGAAAACTGTTTTATAAGTAGTAGTCTAAATATACAATGAGTTTTTCCGAGCATTAAATAAACATATTAAAATAAAATTCATGTTCGTATCAGTTGAAGTTCTTGTTAATAGTAGAAGCAAAGAACACAATAAAACGCTGATTGGGCTTACTAATTTGAGGCAAGAAAAAACACATCGCGCTATTATATATAACATATAACGCGCATCCGCAAAGTTCGAGCGCCCGTCTCGGTGCCGTCGTTTCCGGTTAAAGTTTCACACAGGAGCTACCGAGTTTGGATATGAGACCACACGAATCATGGCTTGACTTTATATATCAGTCAGCGTAGTACCTGACCAGACTGCGCGGTTGGACAAGCTAGGATGGACCAACTTTGGCCGCATATGACATAAGACCCATTTTCGCATGACGCGGGTCATCTGACCTTTATAATGTGTATATAGCTTTGAATGGAATTTGCACATAGTTTTTGGCATGGGCTTATTGTTATGTTAATGTGTTGCACGCTTTCAAAAGCAGAGGGCATATATAAGATCAATTATACTACGGAGTTCATTTTCTGTTGCAAAATGAATGCAATAAAGATTGTTACTCAGCGGTGTGTACAGTATGACAGCGTTGTCTGTCTGCGATGCATTTATACTGGTTCTAAGCTGGCATACTCACCAATTGGACTCAACCATCTGCTCGAACAAGAAATGATAAGTTCTACTAGCATAAACCTTTAATTGTAACTCATTTTAAAAATATTCATGTTATTTATATTATTCAATTTATTATTCAAAATTATAATTATTATTTCCTTTATTGTTGTTTTTCGCATTAAGAAACTTATTCGGCTTACGAAACTGAAAAATCCCATTGGAAAAAAATCCCATGGGAGAAAAAATCCCATGGGATTTTAAATCCCATGGGATTTAAAAATCCCATGGGATTTAAAAATCCCATGGGATTTCTTGTCTTTTTTTAAACACGACTAAACGCATTAAAATATCGTAGTTGTTCATCATTTCATAAAATATGATGTTTCTGAAAGTTTCATGAATAAATCTCTCAAAATAAGAAAAAAATCCCATGGGATTTTTTTCTCCCATTTTAAAATGGGATTTTTTTATTACTATATATTTTTATATATAATTGGCATAAAACCAATATACAGTCCTTAAATAACGTTAAAATACTTGCAAACGCAAATAAAACACGTTTTTTAAAATGTTCAAAATCCCATGGGATTTTTCTCCCATTTGCAAATTATGGGAGAAAAAAAATCCCATGGGAGAAAAAATCCCATGGGAAAATCGAAAATCCCATGGGAAAATGCAAAAATCCCATGGGAACCCCAACTTTGCTTATAAATTTCATAGTGAAGAAAACGCGTTTTTTGAGTGAAAATAACCAATTATTAATCAACGATAAGACTTTTATCGCATACTATGTCTCAAAGTAGCAATCTTTAAGAAAAAGGGTACTTAAGTTTGCAAAATTTCGGTTTCGCAAAGTTTTTCCGGTGGCCGTTATACTTAGAGTAAAATCTAGCAAATTTATTTCTTAGGTTATGATACAAAAAGCCTTGTTTTAGCAATTTTTTAGTTAATATTAGATTACGATCATTAAAATCTTTAATACACGAACATGCTCTGGCATAACGTAACAACTGCAAAATGTAAATACCATAGGAAGGTCCTTTAGGGATGTTGCCATCTAGAAACGGAAAATTCACAATTTCAAAGTTAAAATCGTCCCGTTTGTCGTATAAACTTGTTTTGATCAAATTTTTATTAATAGTTAAATGTAAGTCTAAATACGCAGCGTCTGTATTGGATATACACGATCTATTTAAGACTAGTTCTTTTGGGTAGATTTTGTGAATATATTGTTCAAATAATTGATTATCTAAATGTAGCAAGCACTTGACAAACTAAAAGGCAAACCAAAAATGTTTAATATGGCAAATTCCTTCACAATCTACCCATGAAAACCCTAAAAATTCTGTATGTGGAGGGTAAATATCCACGAAGTGATAGGCGCTGGCGAGATCGAATTTGAGCATATGATGGCCTTCCTGTAAAAACGATAATACAACATGTATATCATATTTAAACGTCTGTTTCCAAAGGTGTTTGTTTACTTCTCTTAAATCTAATATAAACCTCTTTTTTTCTGAACTATGCGTTGACACTGTCAGTGGATTTACAACATGTGGCGATTTTATGCACCTTTTAGTCAAGTTCCTTTGTAATTTATTTATAATTGCCTCTGAAACATAATGAGTATCATTTATTGCGCTTTTGTTGTTTTCATAATTTGACTTCATGGTAAAGTGCACAAAGGGAGCTTATATTTGTTCTCAATAACATCTAAAATATACTCATTGGTACCAATGGCACGCCAAAATGCGATATGAATTTTAAGTCTGTCTTTAACTAAAATATCTTTTTGTCCTTGGTCATATTCATAGCATCGTGAGTAAATAAATTAAAATCATAATCATACTCACATTTTAGAGTTTCATTGTCCACGTTACTGTTTCCGGGCGGTAGGGGCTGAAGATTGGTTCCCGGCTGTGAATGCGTACCTGTCGACGTGTGGACAATTACGTCTCAAATGGGAGAACTCTCCGCATGCGAAGCATGGCCCAGGTGCGGTTGGGGTGGCTGCGCTACCTGTAACTTGTCCGTACAGGCCCCGTAAACGCCGCCCTCTTGTGCCCGAACAGGGGCTGTATCCTCGACCAAATGATGAGGTTCCTCATGCCTTGTTTGAAGAAAAATTCTCACTGAGAACTTACGGTCGTTGCGATGACGTCATCTTGTCGCGCGATGAGGAGCGCTTTCGTTTTAAAGCCCTGTTTTCCGCCTTGTATATCTTCGACTCGTCTTCGTTATCGCTTGCTATCGGGTTACGTTTATACTGGCGCACTGTTTCCCACCCTCCGGAAGATGGATCCGCAATTCTAATGCAATTGTTTCGTTTGTGCATTTTTCCTTCTATCTCTATCAATTGTACCTTGCGATACTCGAATTTTCCCTTTTTCTAGCGCCCAAATACACTGCTTGACAACATCTACTATGTCAGTATTAACTCATACTGAAGCTTGTTACCTTGGAATTTCCAAACAATGTCTTTTTCTTTCTTCAATTGTTTCACTTCTGACGCGACGTTCAATGAACTTCCTCTCACTTCTTCCTTTAAATAATCGTTGCGCTGTTGCCCAAGCTCAGGCAAAACTTTTGTCAGCTGGTTTTGAATTGTCAGTGTCGAATTTTCTAGCGCCATTTCTCTGTCCGCCATAATCGGGTACGTGTGAACAGCAAATTTCAAACCGGTCTTGTCGACCGTCCAAAGCTGAATGACTTTCAATCAAGTTTTCTGCTTAATGCCTTCGACAACGCCACCTTTCGGACTATACGTTATGTAAAGGGAAATTAATTTTCTTTTAATTCGTTCACTCAAACAAAAACAATTATATTTTTCAACCAAACCGGCATCATTGTTGAACTCTGTCAAAATATTATCGGGATGAATCTTCTGACCACGTTTTATGAAGATCGGACAGTAAATGTGGCCTCTAGAGTGTAATCAAGATTTTACTATAGCCATAAAAGGAAAAATTACTGGCCCCTTGGAAGGCATGTTTTTCAAGCAAATATAATTATTTTTGAATTCATCCAAGATATCATTGATACCAATCTTCTGACTAAATTTCATGAAGTTTGGACAATAAATGTGGCCTCTAGAGAGTTAACAAGCTTTTACTAAAGCCATATATAGCCATATAAGGAAAAAAGCGACGCCCCTGGTGACCATGTTTTTTAAGCAACCAAAACCATTTTCAAACTCATCCAAGATATCATTGGGATAAATCTTCTGACCAAGTTTCATGATGAGCGGAAAAAAATGTGAGCCCTAGAGTGTTAACAAGGTTTTACTATAGCCATGTAAGGAAAAAATGCCCCGCCCCCGTGGTGGCCATGTTTTTCAACCAACCGGCATCATTTTGAACTCGCCCAAGATATTATTGGGATAAATCTTCTGACCGAGTTTCATGAAGATCAGACTATTAATGTGGCCTGTAGACTGTTAACAAGATTTTACTATAGCCATATATAGCAATATAAGGAAAAATGCCCCGCCCTTTGGAAGCCATGTTTTTCAAGCAAACGTAACCATTTTCTAACTCATTCAAGATATCAATAGGACAAATCTTCTTACCATATTTCATGAACATTCGACAATAAATGTGGCCTCTAGAGTGTTAACAAGGTTTTACTATAGCCATATAAGAAAAATTGTTCGGCCCCTGGCGGCCATGTTTTTCAACCAAAGGACATCATTTTTGAACTCGTCCAATATATTATTGTGATGAATCTTCTGAATATGCATGAAGATTGGACAATAAATGTCGCCTCTAGAGTGTTTACAAGATATTACTATAGCCATATATAGCCATATAAGTAAAAATGCCCCGCCCCTTGGCAGCCATGTTTTTTAAGCAAATATTACCATTTTCATACTCATCCAAGATATTATAGGGACAAATCTTCTGACCAAGTTTCATGAAGATCGGAAAATAAATGTGGTCTCTAGAGTGTTAACAAGGTTTTACTAAAGCCATATAAGGAAAAATGCCCCGCTCCCTGGCGGCCATGTTTTTCAACCAACCTGCATCATTTTCAAACTCTTACAAGATATTATTGGGATAAATCTTCTGACTTAATTTCATGAAGATTGGACAATTAATGTGTCCATAAGAGTGTTAACAAGATTTTTCTATAGCCCTATTAAGCCATATGAGGAAAAATGCCTCGCCCCCTGGCGGCCATGTTTTTTCACCGATCTGGACCATTTTTGAACTCGTCCGAAATATCAATGAAACCAATGTTTTGATCAAGTTTCATGATGATTGGGCAAAAATTGTGACTTCTAGAGTGTTCACAATGTGTCTCTATAGCCATATAAGGCATACTGCCCCGCATCCAGGCGGCCAAGTTTTTCAACGGACCGGAACCATTTTTGAAACGCAACCAACACATTATTTATATAAACATTTTAACAAAGTTACATGAAGACTGGGCATCAAATGTAAACTTCTACAGTGTTCACAAGGTATTTTCTTCTTTTTTACCTATTGACCTAGATTTTGACCCAGCATGACCCAGTTTCGAACTCAGTCGAGTATCAATGGGAGAAATGTTCTGACCATTTTTTATGAAGATCGAACAATAAATGTGCCTCTAGAGTTTTCACAAGGCAAAATGTTGAGACGGACGACGGACAAAAGGCGATCACAAAAGCTCACCATGAGCACGTTGTGCTCAGGTGAGGTAAAAAATCTCCAAAGGGGAGCAATCCTGTTAAGCAATTGGGGATAGTTTAACGATCTTTTATTCTTCGAAATGATGTTTATTTTGTATGTAATACAATGCCGTATTGTATATGTATGTTAACGCCGATGAGCTTCAAATGTTAAGTCTAAATAAACTATTGTGTTTTGTTCTGTAAGTCCCATATGTAGCCGCTTTAATAAAATAAACTTCCAATATGTCTGCTATTTTTTGCCTATATATTATTGCGATAGTTCTATTAGATCAAATATCGTGAAATTGATACATAAGCCATATTATGTTACAGAAATATCGTCAAATGGTATATGCTTTAATAAGCATAACCATTACAATCGTATTCCGAGTATTTCGAATGTTTGTAAAACCTGAAACTTAATGTGAAAAGACCATTCAACTATAATTTAACTAAATGGCAGATTTGGTTCAATTCAACCAAAGCACCGCAAACCATGCGTCTCCAGGTTTTGTTGATTCAGTGTTAAGAATATATTAATTGAATGCACTCTAAAAATTCATATCAGAATACGGAATAATTGTGTACAAACTACAGATTGGCGTGCACGATGCCTTCCCTTTACAAGGACATTTGAAAATCTAATAACCATTTATTGCACACCTTGAGTACTTCTTCGCACGTGTTGGTGTATATGGCCTTACAACCGGTAGACAGACAGAGAGACGGAAGAAAAATGCGACCACTATATATATCCAAAAACACCATGTGTGTGGCGACATGAAAACAAACGCGTCTACAAAGGATCAAATGCTGTAGACTGTTGGTAAAAATCGTTATTCTAAAAAACTTAGGTGTATGTACAATTGAACTCAAGATATATCCATTTCACTTTAGAGTCGTCAAAACATTACTTGATTTGAATGCGAAACGAAGGTATCTGACAATCAACCGTTACGCAATTACATAAGTTTAACATTTAACACTCAAACTTAAATGGGTTTACTAGTATGCATACCAATTACATAATGTATAACAAAGCTTTGATTTATTCTATATTTCTGTCAATTTAAACCAAGAGAACCAACAAATGTAGTCATAAAGCTGTCCACATGAGTGTTAAAATAGGAGGTCACAAGTGAGGTCATATAGGAAGTATTGGTGTCAAAAAAATTCGGAGGACATATGAGATCTCATATGAATGCTCACATTGTAAGTCATATAAAGGGGCACATGGGAGGTCCCAAGGAAGGTCATATGGAGTCGCAATGGGAGGTCACATGGGCGTCATAAGGGTGGTCAAAGAAAGGTTATATAAGAGGTCATATGGGAAGTAATATATCTGGTCATATATTAAGTCATATAATGTGGTTCCAAGAGGGGTCACATGGGATGTAATATGGGCAGCCATATGGGAGGTCATACGAGTGGTCATATGAGGTGTCATATGGGCGATCTTATGAGTGGTCAAATGAAAGGTTATAGAAGAGTTCACAGAGCAGGTCACATAGGCTTTATATGGGAAGTCACAGAGAAGGTCTCAGATGTCATATGGGAAGTCACAGAGATCTCAGATGTCATATGGAAAGTCACAGATAAGGTCTCAGATGTCATATGGGATGTCATAGAGGAGGTCTCAGATGTCATATGGGAGGTCATAGAGGTGGTCACCGAGGAGGTCACAGATGTCATATGGGAGGTCATAGAGGAGGTCACAGAGGAGGTCACAGATGTCATATGGGAGGTCATATGGGAGGTCATAGAGAAGGTCACAGAGAAGGTCACAGAGGAGGTCATAGAGGAGGTCACCGAGGAGGTCATATGGGAGGTCACAGAGTAGGTCATAGAGAAGGTCACAGAGGAGGTCATATGAGAGGTCATAGAGGAGGTCTCAGATGTCATATGGAAGGTCATAGAGAAGGTCTCAGATGTCATATGGGAAGTCACAGAGTAGGTCTTAGATGTCATATGGGAGGTCATAGAGAAGGTCTCAGATGTCATATAGGAGGTCATAGAGAAGGTCTCAGATGTCATATGGGAAGTCACAGAGAAGGTCTCAGATGTCATATGGGATGTCATAGAGAAGGTATCAGATGTCATATGGGTGGTCATAGAGGAGGTCTAACGGTCATATGGGAAGTAACAGAGGTCTCAGAGTCATATGTGAGGTCATAGAGGAGGTCACAGAGGTCATATGGGAGGTCATAGAGGTCACTAGGAAGGTCATATGGGTTCTACAATCAAAGGTTGCATAAGAGGTATCAGGGGCAGTCAAATGGGAGGTCACTGGGCGGATCACTGGGAATATACTATGCAATGTACAGGGTTGGTCACAAATGAGGTTATATGAAGGGTTTTAGGTAGTCATATGGGAGGTTACATGATAGGTTATATGGGTTGGAAAAAAGTCACACGGGAAGTCGCATTTGAGGTCATATGAAGGGCCATGTAAGTGGTCATGTGGGAGGTCACAGTCAGGGGAGGTTAAATGAGTGATAACGTTTGAAGTCACAGTGAGGTCATGTGGGTGGTCATATAGGAGGTCATATGAATGTTTATATAGGTGGTCGCATGAGTGGCCATATTAAAGTCATATGAGGGGTCATGTGGGCTCAAATGGGAAAGAATACAGAAGGTTGAATTGCAGGTCATATGGTTGCTCTAAAGACAGGTCATCAGACTTGTCATTTCTGGAGCTTCCTGTGTGAAGTCCCCATGTCCCTGTTTGTCCGCAGAAGTTTCTGGAGCTTCCTGTGTGAAGTCCCCATGTCACTGTTTGTCCGCAGAAGTAGTTTGCTAAAATCAAATGTAATAGATGACATGAATGAAAATATAACAATTTTAAAGTGCATGCATCATACACAATGCTGTAGCAGATAACGGTTCAGATCTGATTAGACTAAAATAAATGATTAACATGATGATGCAGATGAACAGATGACTGATTGACAGAATAACATAATTATGCTATTTACAATCTGAAAAGTACGCCATTTTATATTTTTTTTGTCTCTGTGAAAGTCAGTCAGCCCTTAGACAAAGCCAGTGAAAGTGCACGAGGTCCAGAACAAAAATCCAAGGTGCAGGCCAAGGTGCAATGTTAATTGAAACATCTGTCAGTTATAATTATGAGAATGCTTGACCTTACGTCCAGTAACGATTTAGGACTTTAATAGGTGCTTTATTTATGATAAACTCACAGAAAAGCAACTGCCATCTTATAATATTGTTTCATCACTACACTAAAACTATTTTTTACAAGAAAAAATATCTGAATATTTGAAAGAACCTACTTCATTTGTGACAGCTCGTGTATAAGGCCCCTGACAATTACTGAACCATCTTCAAACTGGCAAGTTGATCCCTCCACCCTATGAGTATTACAGGATTCCTTAGTCTTAGTCCCCTCTCCAAAGTATGATGCGCCTTTTTCTCCTATTGCCTCCCTTGGCACAGGTGCTCTATTTTCAAGAGTTGCTTGTGTTGACATTGGCATTTCTGTCTCAAAAGCTGTTTCCCCTGAAATATCTGCTACTTTTTTGTAAGAAGTCTCCCCTGAAACAAAAGTTACTTTAACCAAATTGTCCTCCCTTGACATCGATGTTTCTTTAGTTTTAGTTTGTCCGCATGACACATGAAGGCTTCTGTGAAGAATTGCTTCCCCTATTTCAGTTGCTTCTTTGTCAAGAGTTGTTTCCCTTTGTTCGATTTCCTCATTTATCAGTAGAACAGGGCTGTGCTCAATTTGCTGCGTGTCACCGGTCTGCTCTTCAGGGCTGAAAACAAATATAGGAAAATGATTGTTATCATGACAGTTATTTTCACTAACAACTTTTTTTTCTTTCTAGGAAATGCATTTTTAAGAATATTGTATCTTGTTTATCATCAAACAAGCTTAGTTCTAATGATAGAATGATACATACTCTACTGTACTTTTTTACTAACATAGTGCGCGTGTACTTACTCAATTTATTTGAGAAGAATCACACGCTATCATGTGTATAATAATTTTCCAATAAATTGTTAGCAAATCGCTCTTATTTGAAAAAAGTTAATGTTGTTTTTTTGTATTTTATTGATTAGATGTCCAAAATAGAAACTATATCTACAACGTTTTAATTTTGTTTATTTTTGGACTGGGGTTTTAAGGGAATATGTTTACCACAAAAACAGTTATTGTCAAAAATCTAGCATTAAAACCTACCTGTGATGGAGATTTGCTACTAAAACAGATTATTCAATATCATAAAAGTATAGTGCACATATTACTTGACTGACTAAAACACCCGTTTTAGTAGATGATATCCAACCACCATTGTGCTTGTTATATAAGACTTCCAAGCTTTACACGTTAAACCACTTCTACCGTACCTATCTGAAGGGAACTGTGAGTTCCAGTCAATATCTGCCAGTTGGGAGCTGCTCATACCTCCCTCAACACAGAACACCACACTACACTCTAATATAGCTTTATACCTTACCCACTTCTAAAGTACCTATCTGAAGGAAACTGTGAATTCCAGTCAATGTCTACAAGTTGGGAGCTGGTCATACCACCCTCAACACTGGATACCACACAGCACTCTGAAATAAGAGTGAAAACAATAAATAAAACAATAATACTTGCACATACAGGTAGTATATGTATCCCAGTATTCATCGTCAGGCCTTAAAGGAACTTGTTCACAGTAACAACATTAATGATTTCAACACTTTTGTCATGGATTCATACGTTAAAGAACACTTTACCCAAAGAATGAAAGAACATTTAGGGCGCTGATACATACTGAAATATCATTTTTAAACAGGCGCAGTTGTCATTTTTTGAAATTGACAAATTATAAAGCATTACCTGTACAAACATGGATTGACAATGTAATTTTGAGTGTTGTCTGTACTTTGTGTGAAATATGTAGATCGTTTTAACCCTTTTCCACTCAGAGGCACCCTGAAAGTTGCTATATGTGCAAACAATATAAAACCAGAACAGCCTGGGAGTAACTCGCAGCCTGTTCAGGTTTTATGTTGTTTGCTGGTCATCAGTATCTAAGGCCTGGGAATGAAGCCTTCAATTTAACTTGAATTAAGTAACAAAGGTCTTACATTAAATATAACTTTCTAAGGGACTACACACACGTCAAAATAGTATCTAAGTGGTAATGGGTTAATACAACATAACTGCGTAATGCTGTGCAACAGCTGTGAAGGCGAAGAGGGCATATATAGTTGTAACCTTTTATTTCAAATATACCTAAGTTCTACTCTCAGTGAAGCAACTGTTCTAACATAAATTTCTTTTTTTCTTGTTATACATGAGATCATTATTTCAAATGTTTTAATATATAACGTTGTATAAGCAATATATTTCTGATATATACAAATAGTATCAAGTATTCTAACAATAGACAAAAGATCAATTGAAGATTTTCATGTTAGCAGACATGGCTCATGCTGAGGGCAAGAATTTATTCTGAAAACATTTGAGGACGCAATTTCCATTCAATAATTATTAGTTTGCCTTTTTAACACCAACACTATGTATGATTCTTATAAAATATAACAAGGGAGTCAAGCTTTCACAGAACCAGTGTAGTGTAACAGATTTCATTTTGTTGCAGTTGATTTACCTATTACAGGGACAAACTATTTATCAAGAAATTGGCAGTTTCATGTTGCAATGTTTATGGGGTTAAATGAGGTGACATATTAAATTCTGAATGCATGCTATAATTAAAAATATCACCAAGTGTTATAAACCATATAAATGTTCTTCACGCATAATTATTTTGTGTTGATTTACAGTTATTTCAAACAAACAGACAGACTTATTGCTGGTAATAGGATGAACAATAATTAATAACTCATAAAACACCTGAGTATTGTAATCTTAGAATTTGTCAATATCTGGTGTAATATGAATAGTTTTATGTCAAAATATGTTTGAGGCATTCAATCGAAGACCCCCTGATATATTTAAGTAGAGAGATATATTGTTTAATAATAAAGAAACATCTGTAAAAAATGCATTTTGGTCTTTAAAATTATTTAGACAGCTTTATTTAATATATTTAAGAGAAACATATTTGTATTTTTTATATTACACAGTAAACAAGTCATGAAAGGTAAGAGGGACTTCATTAAAAATACTGGCAGTAAAAGGTTCACCCTGTTCTGGATATTGTCTGTATCCCCTGATCAAAGGTTAAGGACGGACTCATTTACCGCATTATTTCATTCTGAGCATTGTCATATAAACATGTTGCCTACCGACATTATTTTTCAATCACATGCTTCAGTTCGTCGCCATGCCAAACCAGCTTACTGAAATACATTTCACTTAACTCGAACTACAACACAAATGCCAAAGCAAATAAAATAGCTTTTCTTTTCTTCAAAACGTAAAGCAAAATAAAATCCATTGTATTAACAAATTTAGGCTCATATTAAGTTGTATTATGCCCAAATTTCACCATTAGTCACGTAAGTGTTTGCTTGGCCTTTTCATTAACCATGAAAGTGTGACATTGGCCTATGAGTGGGGAACTCTGCTCTAATTTAGTGAATTGCCGTCTGCAAATGGTGCTTATTTGAGACAATATCAATTAAAATCTCATATTGTAATTACAAACAAAATTACAATTTGTTTATTTAAACGCACACAGCCCCTATTTCATACAATAGACCATAGTGACAGCTAAATCAAGCTTCTGCATTATGCCTAAATATATGCCACAATTTTATCAATAAACATTATTGGAAATTAAACACCATGATTGAAACAACAGACCTGAAATTCTTGTATCTACTCGTTCATTATTTTGTCCATCAATATTTGGGTCTTGATTGTCCTGAAAAAAACACACCAGAGAGTGTTTTTAAAAGGATCATTTACCAATAATTGTAAGGGTGCGTGACCCTTTCCATTTTGCAAAATATCAATTAGCATGATAAAAAGAATAAAATTGTTAAAGTTGAAAAATGACAAATGAAAAAAATGATATTTACAGTATAAGTTTAACTTTGATCTTTAAAGTACAAACAAAATTGTATTCACTATAAGTAAATGGATAGCATGAACTATAATGCTATTTTGGTTCCATACTTGTCTACATCTTATGAGTCCGAAGGTAGTCATTTAAGTGTATATATTACCAACATGTCTGTAGTTGCTTTGTACCAATGAAATAATATTGTTTTCATATTTTTGCATTTAAATAAACTTTGTTACAACAACAAACGCTATTATGAGCTACCTGATTAATGAACACAATCTTATGCTGTTTAAATTGTTTCTTTTTCATATTGAATTTGTTCATATCCTATTTATAGTGCCCTATGGTAGTATCCATTTTTTTCTTGTTTATATTTTCAAAGATAATTTATGAATCAATCAATCTGTTTTGATAAAACTGTTCAAAAGAGCACCTTTGCAGAACGTATAATATGACAGACATGTGAATTGACAAATGTTAACACATTCCCCCTTCCAAAGTTCAGATTGTTATACCATTTTGAGTCTCATGGCAAAATGCCATTAGACTATTATTCTGCAAATCAGAAACACGTCGTGCATGCAGTCAGGCGCGAGTTTTTCAAGCGGTACAAATGCTCAGATGTTGGAAGAAGGAATAGATAGGGGTCAGTATTTTGAACATTCCAAAGATATTTAATTTAACCAAGGCGGCAATCTCTGTCGGTAAAGCACTGAACAACAAATCTATGATATTGGGTTGTATTTCCAAACAGTTGGTCATAACATGACTTAATTATACAGCCACTGAAGTTCCATATCTCTGAAAAGAGTAAGGCAGTTCTATGTTACTGAAACAAATTAAGGCACTAAGTATTGGTAAACCAGTTCAACTAGTAAATTAGTGTGAGAAGCTTACTGACTGAAATAATATATTAGGTACAATAAAGAGGAACAAACATATTTTTCTTCAAATTTCAAAGTTTTCCATAAACATCCACATCTTCCACTTATCTTGATATCAAGATCATCTGGAAGTGATGCTGTCAATATTTCAGCTAGGCTATCATCTAACGACACAGGTTTGGACACAGTGGATATGGTAACATAGATGCTATGTGAAGTGTGCAGAACAAGATTCCCTTCCATGTCATTGGGTTTACCAACATCATGTTTGTCAGATGAAGAACAATATTCCGAATTAGGAGAGGGTGTACAAGTAACACTAGCTTCACCCACATCAGTGATATCAACTTCATCCACGTGTTCAATCAAGATTTCAACAGAGGCTTCATCAACAAATTTGTCATTTACATCAGCCACTTCATCATTGGTAACATAACCTTCTAACTGGCCAGATGGACCGACATGTGGGCAGTATTCTGCTTCACTCAGCTCAGGGACAACAACAGATTCACACCTTGCAGACCCGTCATAAGTGATTGATGCACCAGGCTTTGTTGACCTTACACACTGAACCCCAACATTATCCTGAACACTTTCATCATTTAAAATAACTTCACATGTATCATTGTTATAGCCTGTACCAACACACTGATCCACTTCAAGGGTATCAAGTTCAAAAATAGCTGTGTCTACCAGTCTTGTAATGTTATCAATCTGTTCTCCCATCACTTCTAGTGCGTAATCTTCATTTCTCAAACTTATACTTCCTTGATTTTTTAAAGCCCCCACATATATCTTAATGTTGTTGTTTTTTTTCATAACTGGCAATAACATTGCCATTCAGCCCTAAAGCATTTTCGCCTTCCAAGCTTACGTCAACCTCATCAGCAGTAACGTTTTGGCAAACAGCTGCCTCAGAACAGTCGATATGTTCCGTTTCTTGCATTGCACTAAGGGCATTATCTTTTATAGGCTCAACAACGCTGTTGTTTTCTTTCTTGCATTTGATTTCACCATCCTTATTCCCCACCATGTCATAAGGATGAGCCGTTGTCTTCTTAACATCTGCAATAAGGCTAGCTTCCTCCTTCAACTGGTCAATGTTCTCATCTATAGGATTGTTGTTCCCTTCAAATTTCTAAAGGCTTACTTGTAATACATATTTATTTTGTAATACTGTGTTGTGACCAAAGCTATACCACTCACTGTGTCCTTGGCACTGGAATTGAAAATAATCACATCATTAATTTTGTTTTTCTCCCCTAGCTAATCCTGTAAAATTGCCCATTCAATGTTTTGTTTTTCAATTGCCAGATCAAAATATTTCAATATTGGAATTGTATAATTAAGTTTTTATTCTTGCCAAGGCATGCGTGTCCTTTGTAAATAAAATGTCATTGTATTTTCAAAAGGCATATTACTTAAAAATGGAGTTTTACGTGTTTTATTTTTATAACCATTCAAGTATTTACTGGTATCTGATTGTTGCTTAACACAAAGATCTAGTTTTATCAATGCTCAGTTAAAAGTTTATTTTTATAATCACAAAAACATAATCAATAAACAGGTATCAGGCGCAGAACAAATAAGTATCAGTAGTAAAGGTTTTCTTCAATGAATTAACATAACATGACGACATAATGACGTAAAGTACTGCTATGTTCATGCACACAATGAAGAGAGGTACTGTGGAAAAAGGTACTAAGAAGAGAGGAACTGTTGAGAGAGGTACTGTGGAGAGAGGTACAGTTGAGAGAGGTACTGGGAAGAGAGGTCCTGTGGAGAAAGGTACTATGTAGAGAGATATTATGGAGAGAGGAACTGTCGAGAGATTAACTGTTGAGAGATTTACTGTTGATAGAGGAAGTGTGGAAAGGGGAACTTTGGAGAGAGGATCTGTGGAGAGAGATACTGTGGAGAGAGGTACTGTGGAGAGAGGTACTGTGGAGAGAGTTACTGTGGATAGTTGTACTGTTGAGAGAGGTATTGTTGAAAGACGTACTATGGTGAGAGGTAATGTGGAGAGGGGTACTGTGGAGAGGGGAAGTGTGTGAAGAGAGGTAATGTAGAGAGAGGTATTGTGGAGAGAGGAAATGTGGGGAAAGGAACTGTGGAAAGAGGTATAATGGAGAGAGGAACTTAAGGGAGGAACTTTGGAGAGAGGAACTGTGAAGAGGGGTACTGTTGAGAGAGGTCCTGCTGTTTAAAACACTTTAATTCTCATTTTGAAGCATTTGTTTAAAAAAATATATACAACAAGGCTATCGTCAAGCAATATGGTCCCCTACCAGTGAAACTCCACCATTGTCAGATTGTTTTATATATTTGTTGCCATAGCAACCAGATTTTTTTACTTAAGAACAAAATGAAATGACGTGCATTATAATCTCCATATTGCAATCCATCCATGTTTCAAGTTTCAAGGAAAATGTGAAGACTTTTAAAATTTATCACAGGACCCAGAAAAGTGTGACGGACTGACAGACTGACTGACTGACGGACACACAGAGCAGAACGCAAACCATAAGCCCCCTCCGGCTTCACCGGTAGGGGACAACAAGAGATGTTTTATCAGAAACACCATGCCCCCTAATGCGCCGCTTTGATTTATTTATTTTTAATTTTTATCATTTTGCAGGTACATATAATTATATCCCTTTGAAGGTTATTACTTCCCTTGGATTTGTTTTGTTACCTTTGACCTTGAATGATGACCTTGACCTTTACCTTTCACCACTCAAAAAGAGCAGCTCCATGATATACACATGCATGCCAAATATCAAGTTGCTATCTTCAATATTGCAAAAGTTATGACCAAGGTTAAAGTTTTGAGACAGACACACAAACACACACACGCGCACGCACATGCACATACAATGACAAACAGACAGGGAAAAAAACAATATACCCCTGATCATTTGATTCGGGGGCATTAAAACACTAATTTTCAATTTTTTAAAAACGCCGTGATTTTTCCCAATCCAAAGGGACCCATCCCAATTCCAGAAATGGTGAAATAATACACTGAGAAAGAGGTAAGAGGTACTGTGGAAAGAGATACTGTGGAGAGGTACTGTGGAGAGAGGTAGTCTGGAGAGAGGTACTGTGGAGAGGTACTGTGGAGAAGGCAATTAGTACTGTGGAAAGAGGTACTGTGGAGAGAGGTTCTGTGGGGATAGGTACTGTGGAGAGGTTCTGTGTAGAAAGGTACTGTGGGGAGAGATACTGTGGAGGGGTCCTGTATAGATAGGTACTGTGGAGAAATGAACTTCTGTGGAGTGAGGCACTGTGGAGAGAGGTACTGTGAAAAGAGGTACTATGGAGAGAGGTACTGAGGAGAGAGGTACTGTTGAAAGAGGTTCTGTGGAGTGAGGAACTGTAGAGAGTGGTACTGTGAAGATAGGTACTGTGGAGAGAGGTAGTGTGGAGAGAGGTAATGTGGAGAGAGGTACAATGGAGATTTGTATTATGGCTGTAGAGAGGTACTATTGATGTAGAGAGGTACTATGGAGGTACTGTGGTGTTTTAATTTCCTCATTGATGTGCACAATTGTTTAAAGCATGGAGGCATGTATCAAAGAAATATTTGATGGCAGAGAATACATTTTATTTTAGAACTGTTTCTTAATTCGATGGTAACTAGGACACATTAAGTATAAATTAAGTTAATTATGCCTATTATTACTTGAGAAAATATAAGTATAAATTAAATAAATTATGCTTTAAAAGAGAGATTATGCATTGTTTATTATGTTCTATATTAAGGGGAAATACAGGCAATGTGCCCCTTTTATCCACTAGTTATAATCATTTAACACTCATAGAATAAGATTTAAATAACAAAATCTTTTCTATTGTTAAAAAAAGCTAAGCATTTACAAAAATGTCATTCTCACATACCATTATAACTGTTGTGATTTGAACACAACTACCATTAATTCTTTCAAAAATCACATTGTAGAAAAACTGATAAATTTCTTGGCTTTACTTGGTCTTTGTTATAGTTTTCTAAAATGGGTAATCTATTATTTCAATTAAAAATCTAAATTACTGGAAATCTTTTCCAGTAGAAGTTGATCTCTTTTCCATCAATTATATAATAATTGTCAGAGTTGTATGTATTTATTTATATTCCATTTCACATTTTTCATCCATATGATTATGAATTATTTATTAAACAGGGAATATAAAAGTAAAATACAGTGTGTTTTTTTATTTTCAAAATAAGATCATTTTATTAAGTATTAATTAAATGGTTATTAATGCCATAGGCCTAATTATTAAAAAGGCTAAATATAATATTTATTTTTATAACACATAACAAATGTGTCCCATGCAAGCGAGAAATATAAGTAGTGACAGTAAAGTCACTATTAATGAAGTGTTCATGAATGCTTTATACATACACACTGTCACTTCCAACATCAGTATTAATTGTTCTTAAGTTAAATAGTTATTTAGCTTTAGAGTTGAAACCACGCTGAGGGCAAATCATTTTTGGCAAGGAATATGACACCAAATTTTACAGTTACTATATTAATATTATTATGCTTAAAATAAGGCAACATGAATTGTTTTGCTATATATCTATATACATAAGTTAAGGGACATACCATGTATATGCCCATCAAAGTAATTATATACCTTTCAGGACAGCATGCCTTCTTGTAACTTTGGTCTCTGTTTGGAGAATCCCCTGTAACAAGAAATGTGTTAATGTTAATGTGTCTAAAGAAGCCTGACTCTGCATATCCTCTTTTCTTAACATAATTAAATCACACCATTGTTAAACAGCATGTTATACTACACCAAAAAGAACCAAACTCAGAACAGATCAAAGCAAAATGCTGTTTAAATGAAAATAGTCACTTTGAATAAAAAAATATTTGTCACCTTTAAATAGAATGAAAATAAATTTATATATATTTGTCAACAGGCTAAAACATAACTTTTGTTGATGGCTGTGGATCTTGTAGATTGGTTTCATTTCAAAATTGGAGGACAGTGTACATGTAATTGATTTGAACCAGGCTGTCTCAAAACTTATGTTTCAAATAGGCTGGCTTGAAACATGTTCCAAATTTCATAACTTCAAAATACACATTAAGTTAAACTTAAGCTGAAATATATAGGGATTTTTTCTATGACTTTAGCAATTTTAAATATTTTTTTTTAATGAATTTACTAATAAACTTTAACATGTAAATAGTTTATTATAAAGGGATACAATTATGAATTTGCATTCACCAGGATGAAAACCAAGACCATAGAGATTTTATTCACAAAGTAATAAAATAGTATTATATATCTTTTTTTTCAAAATAGATAAACATGGATGAATTAAAAAGTAGGATTACCGTTCTGAGAAGTAGTAAATGAAAATAAACAAAGAAATAATTATTTTATTGCAAATTATTTTCTTCTGTACAACAGAAAATGTCTTCATGGAAACATGACATGTTTTTATTGATGGTTCATCAATTAAATTTAACATTCCTCATTATTGTCATATCCATATGTTGGTTTAAGATTGCGAGAGCATATTCATTGCATTGAAATCATATTGATTGCTTAAGACAGCTAAAGCTAACATGCTTGCAATTCACCAATCAGACTTGCATAGTAATAAAACGATGAACAGCATGTTATGAATTCATAGTTATACACCTTTTTTCCAATTGTTATTAATAAAAGGCATTACATATGCTTAGAAATGCTTTATTATTTAACAATTTTCAATTGATTATTTTTAATTACAAACATATTTTTGTAACATTATTCTGAGCCAGGAGTGCTATTTTGCTTGTTTGGCATGTGTTTTTGTTTTGTCACATTTTTTGTTATTGTCACTTTGCCAAATCATGAACAATTCACTTTATTCAGAAGTCTTAATAATTGTAGATCATCTATAGCCTCTATGGTAGATAATATTTAAACATTATGTCATTCACATTCTCTTTTATCCTGCCGCTTCATTAAATTGTAGCATCAAGTATTTTTCCTACTATTGCCTGAAACCCTGTATTCTTGTGTTAGTGAAGACAGAATAATATGACTCTAAATCATACATTTGATAATGATTGAATAGACAATATATTAATTTACTTCATTACAGATTTACTTTTAAAATGAAAAAGTTGTAAATTTCAACTCTAGCAATATTACTGTTTGTCATTCTTATTGAATATGTTGGATAGCATTAATATTTAATAAAATATTAATAAACAGAGGTCTTATATTATATACCATCAAAAGTTATAATAAATAAAGTGGTCTACATGTAGATCACACAGTAGTTGCAATAATTCAACTCCAAAGCTACTGAACCTCCATTTTGCTGGGAGTTGCAACTCCTAAAAGCTTTTTCATGTAAACTCCCCACCTGGAATCCAGGTGGCCCTTTATTCTGTTATATTAGCCACATTAACTATTTTCTGGCATAAGTCAACACACAAAAATCATAAATATATCCAAAAATGCACACATAAATATAACTTACATGATATGGTGTGCTCACTGAATAATAATATTAATCCGAGTAACAAACCGGTCACCAGGCAGGGCCTCAATCCATTTTAGGGAAAGCGGGTCGCTACCCTCAAGAGGGGGAATTTTTGCGGCGTTTCGCTTTTGGTGGATTTTTTTACTTACTCTCTCATTATTACATTTGTACATGTTTGCAATATATACATTTCTTTTTTCATAATTTAGTATGTTTGACAAGATTAAGTTGAAACAGAATTGAGATATATTATCATGAAACACATCTTATTTAACAATTTATTTTTTTTTTAATTTCAGGGGGGAATTTTTCCCCTTAAAAAGGGGAAAAAGTATACTCTTCAGGTGGGGGACTGCGGCCGAAATTCGGCCGCAGATTTTATAGATTGAGGGCCCTGCCAGGTCATGGAAATATATAAGTTTCTTTGTAACCTTTTCTGGTGGTTTTGTTTACATTAAGAACACATCTTCTTGTGGTGACGTCACACGCATGTGCTCGAGTATTTTGTTTTACAATCAATACTACCAGTGATTTTTTCTTCTTTATAAATTTCCAGTAAGGGTCTTCCCAATTGAGAAAAACTACAAAATTCCCAATGCAGTCTGAAAACATCCCAAAAATGGTTACATTTTTGGCAATTTCGTTCCTAAAATGAATTATCTGCAATTGAAAAAATAAAATGGCACTTAAACTGAATATTTCAAGCCAGGGATGGAATTTAGTGGTTGCCCATGAGCCCGGGGCCAGTACATTTGGCCTGGGCAACTCAAGTTCAAAAGTTAGTAGTCCGGCTGGGCAACTTGCTTTTTAAAGCTTGAAACATTTCA